>NC_142649.1:35316287-35619318 GCF_055504915.1 Nelumbo nucifera
AAAGAATGAGGTTCATTATTAGTGGTCAAAATGTAAGAGAATTAGGACACTCAAGAGCTTAGTTAAATTCTAATTCCTAGTTTGACTAGATAATTAGTTTGTTGGAAACTTGTACATGAATTGGGAAACTACCTAGATCTCCCTTATCCTAAGTTAGGATCATTTCCTAATTAGTAGCTTTCCTAATCCGTTAGGCGAGTGGTTAGGAAGGTTCTAATTGAATTAGAACATCTAAATCTATAAAAGATAGATAAAGAGAGATTCAAGGAAGTCTCTTGCTAGACAGGATTGCCTACATACTTTAGAACAATAGGCAAAAAATCTCCATTGTTTCTTCTCCTAACCTGTCATTTTTAGAAATGGCTCAAGCTTTTGAGAACATTAGAATGCACACCATTGTCGAGATTCGATCAAGACAAAGAAGTGCATCAATTCAGCTTGTTTCTCTCCAGTTTGAGTAAACTATGCTCTCCATGAAGCTTGCACCATCTTCAGCTTGGGGATTCTTGGATTTGCATTCTTGGGTGTGTTAACCACTAGGGAGCTGCAATTGCGAATTCCGTTATCAGGTGACATTCTGCCCTTCTCCAGATTTACTTTGGCATGCTAATTCTAGATTGATCCTATGAGGATATTGATTATCATAAGAGATTTGATCTCTCCTATTGGGATGAGTTGATTTTTTTTTTTTTTTTTGAAATTCTACTCTTTTTTCCATCAAAAGTTTGACCTTTTTTGCATTGTTGAAAGTTAAAGACCTTGTGCAACAATAATTTGGTGAGGAAGATTGCAAGGTTATCATAATGTTTTTGAAATAGAAACAAATAGGGGTGAGTAAGAAAAATCGAAAAACTGAACCAAATAAAAAAATCGATTAAAACCAAACTGAAAATCCGATTAACCTAACCAATCGGTTCGGTTTCATTAACCAATATGGAAAACTGACAGTTAACTGAATTGACCAATATACATATGTTTCTATATATTTTACGAATATTTACGTATATTATATATATATATATTATATTTTCTATATATTATAAATTAATAAATATACATTATATAAAAGTATATATTATTTATTATTGAAAATATAATATATATATATTTCTGTTTTTTATAATATGTATTATAAATAAAAGCTAAAAACCAACAAACCGAATCAAACCGATTAATCAGTTAATTGATTGGCTTCGATTTAATTTTGTTTACTGATTTTCTAGAAATTGATTTTAAAAATAGGCCCACGGTTCGATTAACCGAACTGTAAGCACTCCTAGAAGCAAAAATGAAAAAGTGAGAATATGTTTGACTGAAGGTGTACCCACGATCATATCGGGTTTCTCAAAAAGTGCTTAATTATACGGTTTGTGAACTTAGATCCAGACGTTGAAGAGGTGAGACTTTCACATGGAAGAACCTGGCCGCTGCACGTATCCTAGTTGAGGTGGAAGAGGTTCACTTGGTGTCTACATCCTTGGTGCTTAGTTTTGGTAGAAAACTGCATGACTTGAGAATTAGTAGTCAAAGGAGCTTATCCGGTTAGGTGGCTGGAAAAGTTTGGTTTCATGGGAGGAAAGCAGCAGTTGTTGTCGTTCGCCTGGTTTGAACCACTGGAAGTTGAATGGTCTCTTTGTCAAGGGAGGGGGAGAGGTTGAAGACATGGGCTCTTTTGGAAATAAAAAGTTTAATCTTGATAGTCTGTGCAATTCGAAGGCTTTGGCTATGTTTGGTTTAGTAGACATTTATTGGAAAAATGTTATTACATCAGTGTTACATAGGCATTGGCATTTATTGTGCATGAAACTATTGTTTGATTTTACCGTTTGTCAAATAAATTCTGAAAAATGGAAATGCTTTGATTTATATACACGAGGAATTGGAGAATAATCCAATCAAATCTTGAAAATCTTTGGCTATGAAAATCTTGAGAAGATTTGATTAGACTTGAATACTTTGCCTATCATATTGGGTCATAATGAGTTGGCAACCAACATATTAGGGTTACTAGAATGGACTTTAATATTATTGGGCCTTTGGACAAACTCACAAATTAATGAATGTGGGCTTGCTGAATACATGATCTTTGTAATAAACTGATTATCGACCCATTATAATAGTACTTGGATTTCCTACTCACTTTTCCTATCCACTCTACCTGCCGTGAATTGAGAGATGTGTGACTCCAATTCACTGCGGGTAGGAAATCTGAGCTCTAATAATAGCCACTAAAAAGCCAATATAGATTTTGAGGGAAAGAGTATGACTTCCCTTTCATTAACCTCTGATTCTGCATCACCTCAGGATTTAAAACTAACATTAATATACATAGGATGACCATCTAAAGCACATAACAAGAATACAGTTGAGCTGCAATAGAATTAAACCATAACCACTAAAACTTGAGAACATAAAAATGATTATAAGAGAATAGATCATACCAGAAGTGTCATATAAACGGCAGCTTCCTGTATGTGAACCCACTAATGCACCCTTCAATAACAAAAATAATCCACCAATAAGTGAATAAACTCATTTTAGTATGTTCCTTTAAAGTTTAATGAAGTGCTCATAAAGCTGATCAATCAAGAAGTTAGTCTTATAAGGAATAACAAAATTCTTCTCAACAATGAGAATATTCAATTAAGTAGTTGAAAGCATGGACATCTAATCTAAAATTCAATCATGTCTTTGAAATGTTGAGAAGTCAAAACTGCTTGAGCAAATATACCACTCAAAGTAAACAAGGGAAACTAACAATACTTAGAATAGAAAATATTACTGAATTTAATCAAATACTTCAACAAGCCTTGTCTCCAAATCCAGCAAGATTGAAGCCCAGTTTGCAGTATTGGCTGACCTTTTAAAGAACTTTAGCCGAAGTTTGAACCTTTGATGATTTAATAGAGGTAACAAATAGCATAAAGCAATATATCTTCACCTGTCCATCAGGAGTGTAGCAAGCAGCAGTAACCATTTCATGAAGATCAGTCCAGTCAACAACTTGACGAGCCGGTATATTCCATATCCGAACCTTTGCATCAAGTGAACCACTGATGAAATATTTATCATCTACTGGGTTGAACTGTATACAAGTTACTGTCCAACCATACCGGAGAAAGGCCCCATAAGGAAGAAAGATAAATAGTCGTGTTTAATGGAAACTCAAGTACAATAAACAATAAATTGGACTATAAAGCATCTCACCATAATCATTATGTGCAAATAACTTCAAACACGTCTTGCTTTCAATGTCCCAAAGCCTTACAGTTTTGTCCATTGAAGAGGAAAGTAGTTGCTGAAAATACATAGGAATTTATAACATGAATATGCCTAAAAAGTTTCTTGATTTTATGTCAAAGCTATAAGTAATGAGGTAGATATGTTCACACAGGATTTCACAGAAAATAAGATTCTACTTTCTTCTGCTTTAGCAATATTAGTCTATTAGAAGCTATTGTTAGTGTTTCAACATATTAGTAAACATCCAAGTTGGAAGAGAAGATGCACATATGCCAATTAATGCATTGAGTTTGCTAAAAACCTACAACCAATCAATTTCATTCACACTATAGCTATGTTTGGTTTGATAGGAAATGAGAGAGTAAGAGAGAAAGTTGAGGAAATCTCAAGAACTTTCACAAAAATTCCTGAAGAAGTTCCACTCAACTCTCTGTTTCTCTCTTATATTCTATCAAATCAAACACAACCTGTAGGTGCCTCTAGGAACAAACACATAAATTCTCTAACGGAACTGTATAAATACTTTGCTAGTTTACAGTTCATAGATAGAGCAGTTTTTGGGACAACTTCTGATAACAGAGGAATTTGCAACTGTGTACACAAATGGTAGTATAGAGTTGAAAGAGTCAATCCTTCTTCGTCCTAGATTGCCAATGCATGCCAGTGAGGCCCAAAGATTTATTGAAGACAATAAGGATCACAGGAGATGAGATCAAGAAGGTTTCATTTAACCATAAAAAAAATGAAGTAGTTAAATGGGAATCATCATTTATGTTGTTTGGAAGGAACCTGACCTGTGATTTAGACCAGGAGAGATCCAAGACATCGTCCAGGTGACCTTGGAATGAACATACTGGTTTCTCTGAGAGTAAGAAACTGGTCTCTGGCATGAGAACATAATCAGGTTCTGCGGATCCTCCCTTTTTATTAGCTGGCGTCCTTCCCTTCTTCTTCTTCTCCGATGGTGTTGGCTGATTCTCTGCAACAGGAGGTCGATCAGGGGAACTGTTTGCCATGGGATGAAGTGGAGTGGAGCTTCCTTCTTCCTGGGGTTTTAATGATAAGACATCACATTCCATCACTTCCCAGACATGAATTACTCGGTCTTCTCCTGCACTGGCCAAGTAACGAGTATCAAAGCTAAATCTCAAAGTCCAAATTGAACCTTGATGAGCCTGAATTTCTTGGCACATGTATAAACCAGTTAGCTCCTTGAATGATTTCCCATTCTGACGCACTTTGGTCCATCCAGAGGAACTCTTTGGGGATCGCGGCTCCATTAATGAATCCTTGTCCTTTTCGCCAATCAATCCAGTCATCGAATTTGCAACACCCTTTATGTTCTTCAACAGAGCCGCTCCCTTTTTCTTGCTTGATCTGAAGCTCTTACTCAGAATTGCATTGGGGCTCATCTTTTTCTCAATGGCACTAATACTGCTACCGATAATCTTTGACACGTTTTCTCGCCGCATCAGCTCCTTAACAATTGGGGAAAACCCAACACTCTTCTCAAATTCATCCCTGGTTAGCTGCTTCCCGGTCTCACGTTCACTGACCGTGTTCACCACCCCCTCAGAGTCGACCTCATTGACAATAAATTCCTTTTCTGTGTCTAGATTCTTTATCACAACGTCAGAATCATCGCTTCTTTTTATCGACAACGATGACGTTAGACCATTACAGTTTTCTGATGCACCAATCCCTTCTTTCTCCGTAGACAACGTCGTGGATCCCGCATCCAACTGCGAATTTTCGTTGCACAACGAAGATAACTCCGAAGGAGATCGAAGCAGTTGCTTCATCAATGCACCACTGACAAATTCTTCCCTTCTACTGTTCGCGATTGATAAAGCTGATGTTATGCTTCCATATGATCTAGATCGAGCAACCACAGGTGGACGCGATGCTGAAGCAGGAGCTTCTTGCTTTACTTCTTCTTTCTCAGGGGCCGAGGCAGATTCCGCCGATTGCGCCGGTTGAGTCTGTCCACCTTCAATTGAAGGATCATTCTTGACTTCGATAGTGGTGACTCTGAGTAGCTCCTTGTCTCCCGACAAGCCCATTCCTTCAAGAAGACGCTTGCGCCGGTCCTTAATGGAGCCCGGCTCTGCCATCCAGAAATCATAGTCTTGTGTCATGGGGGCGGGAGGCGGCCGTGCAGCCGCTGCGACGAAGCAACGAAACTCCTCCGGAGGAGTTGGAGCGGCAGAAGCGAAGGACATTCGGCTGTCGTCGTAGTTTTCATCATCATCGGATCCGGAAGAAGCCAGGTCATGGGGGGCGAAAGAGGAGATCCGGTCACAGGACTCAAAGAAGCAGTCATCGTCGTCCTCCCCCAACCGATCCCATCTCAGGGTCATCGTCCTCCTTTCTGTCATCTTTGCACATTGAGTGCGGAAAAGTCAGACAGGGAAACAGAGAGTGAAATGGAGAGAGCATTTTTTCTGAGTCTTGTATAAATCAGAGGAAGAAACGGCGGGAAAAGGATCCATGGAGAGAAAAAGGAAAAAACGGTTGTTGTTAGTTGGTCGCTATTTTTGTGGTGATAAAAGCAAAGGCAGAATCAGCCTTGATTTCAGGAGTCAAATTGTCAAATTGCTCAGACTCTCTTTGAAACGGTCCAAGGGTATGAACTATGAAGTTCCTCTTCTTTCTTTGTCTTCTACGATTTGCCACTTGGCAATGGGACCCAAAGAAAAGACCAAGAACCCCCGGATGCCGTCTCTTTCTGTCTCCATGATGTCCAACCAAATCAAATGCTGTCTTTTAGTTGGTTGGACCGTTGGATTGGATGTACGTACAGTTGATAGGATTGAATCGTGACCTTCAATTTCTATCTTGAATCGACCAATGAAGTAACGCTTAGGCTCGGTTTGACATGCGGGAAGATTCAGCTGGGATCGAGGTGTTAGGAGAAAGTGAAATTTTCTTTCTTTCTTTCTGTTTTTTTGGTAGATTTCTTAAACTATTTAATGGACTGTGTACGTCCGTTAGCAGAAAGATGAAAAAGACTATTTTATCCTTTATTTATTTTTTTTCAAATTTTCAAAATAAAACTGGAAAAAGGGAAAGAAACACTAAACGCAATGGCTCTTAGGCGATCTTAGCACTTGTATCCCTATCATTTTTGCACCTAAAAACCCCTTTGATAACATCCGCAACAATGAGCATGATCAAGTTGATGGCGGAGAAAGCAAAGGGATGAAACGACAACAATGAAAACCCCTTGGTCTGTATGGATTTTATGACGGATAAAGCAAAGGAGAGGCCTTGCGAGAACTGAACACTGTGAACCACGGGTGTGGATCTGATGAACGCCAAACTACTAACGAAAGTAAACTTACCTTATGTAGCCTGAGACGGAGAATTAATGCCAACACGGGAACAGAAGATGATAGAGGAGCAGGGGAGAGATTTCGGTCTACAGTTTGCCACAACTGTGACGTCTAGCTCGAGTTCGGGAGTTTGAAAAGACAGGAAAGATGAGGGAGAGAGGGGAAGAAAGAGAGAGAGAGAGAGAGAGGTTGGTATTGAGAGAGAGAGCGAGAAGGCAATATGCCATGTTCAGATGAACCCTCTTCAAACAAAAACAGAGGAGCGTTGCTGCAATGAGTTACAGTACCTTTCATCGTTGGCCTCTGCTCGATCTAGAAACGGCGATGACAATTTTCTCTCTGATCTCTCTTCTTCTCTCATACTTTCTCTTCTTTTTTTTCTTCTCCTTCTTCTCTGGCTGGTAGAACCAGCACAGTCAAAACCAATTGGTAGGCAGTCATTGGCAAATGTAAAGAGGTGGAACGAGATGAAGCAGAGACGGTGCTACTACAACTTTCGGCTGAAACCGGTTTCATGCCCTTGATGTATAACTGACCTACAACTTCCTCTGCCGCCATATACCTAATCGGGAATTTTGTCGTTCAACTTGCAACTTCCGGTTTCATGTAGTTGGTAGTTTGAAAGGAGGCGTTGAGTTTCTTGAGCTGTGGATTTGAGAGAGAGAAGAGATCGGAGACTCTTTGTTATCCAATGCTCGGAAATGTACTGCAGTTGCTCAAATCTCTATTATCTGGAAGAAGAAAAAGAAGTGGAAGGAGAGAGAGAGGAAGAGAGAAGAGATCAGAGACAGAACTTGCAATCCCAAACCCTGCCCCTGTTCTCGTTACAAGATTAAAGAGATGAATAGTGTGGACTTGTACTATAGCTGCTCAACAGTCGCCACCCTGTCTTTGGTTTTCGTGTCGGACTAAAAACCGCCCTTCTCATTTTCATGGAGAGAGAGATAGAGGCGGAGAGGGAGGTCTGAGAAAGAGAGTGGGGGCTCAAGGGATGAGGGTAATATTGGGTTTTGAAAAAATTTTATAGGTCACGTGGGGTCATATGTGTATAGATACGGAGCATTAACAGATGCTAACGACAGGGGTAGAGTTAGTCAATTGTCATAAACAATAGGGGTAGTGTTAGTTAATTTTCAAACAGTAAGAGTACATTTAGTCAATTAGCTAAACCATAAGGGTAGTTTAAAAAATTTATCCTTTTTTTACATTTGATTAAAAAAATAGTGAGAATATTCTTTTAGTTTGTGAGAAAATAGTGGGAACGACAATGGGTGGGTTTTGTAAATTCTAGACCGTACTTGCCTCTCTAGACCTCTCCTAACCCTTACCCTCCCCAAAACCTATAGTAGGTTGGATTTTCAAAACCCAAATCCTCCCAACCATACCCTCTTGCATTTGAGGGTGGGCAGGTCAAAGTTGACGAATTGGGTCTAGAACCTATATCTAATTTCTTATTATTTCTTGTTATTTATAAGTAATAAACAAGTAAAATAACAAGAACACGAAATTTCTAATTGTTTGATTAAAACATGTAGAAAGCACATAAATTATCAATTATCCTTCACATAAGATTTAAAATATTATTAAATTCAACACCTAATTAATACATAAGTTCACATATCTTCTAACAATATGTGGGTCAATGAGGGTTGGGTTTAGCCTAATAGCATACCTTATCCATACCAATATGGGTTGTAAAAGTCCCAAAACCTATACCTATTCCAAAATCTGTTTTCCAAGCAATAAAAAAAAAAAAATCCCATTGAGATGAGTAACTAAGTAGGGTAGAAATTTCCATTCCAGCTATGTTTGTTTTAGGTGTAAATTCAATTTTACACCAATAGAAAATATGAACCAGTTAGTGATGGATGGAAATTGGAATTGGTTATTTTTGAAAATTTACATCAATCATGTTTGGTTGTGAAGGTGTAAATTTTGATGATTTCTTTTTGTCGGAATTTGGAATAGATGTTGATGTAAATTTCCAACCATACACGAATATGCACTTTGCAACAGTCTTATATGATGAAAAAATCCTGATCCAATGGTTCCCAAGTTATTTGAATTTGGACTACGGCCTTGAGCGTCTTGAGCTAATTGCTAATGCGTTTGTCCAAATATAGGTCGAATAGGCTTTTAGCCTACTACAACCTGTAGCTTGTAGTTAGACTTGTTCATGGGCTGGGTGGCCCGACGGGCCGGTCCGGCCTGGCCCGGTCCCTGGACGGGCCCGCGGGCTTAATCTCGGGCCAAAAAGACCGGCCCGCAATAAATTCGAGCCGGGCTCGGGATTTGCCAAAATAGCCCGGTTCGAGCCCGGCCTGGCCCGACCTATAAATAAACCTAAAAACCTTAGTTGAATATCCCTCTTTTTTTTCACCTCTTTCTCTTCTTTTTCCAACCAAATTCTTCTTCTCCACATCCTCTTTTCCTTCTTTATATATATATTTTTAATATAAATAAATTTTGAATTTATCTATTTTTTAATGTAAATAAATTCTGATTTATATTGATTCTTGAATAGGGAAAATTTCTAATTTTTTTATTAGGTCGGGCTTCGGGCTCGGGCTCGGGCTTCGGGCTTTTTATTAGGGCCGGGCTCAGGCCCAAGTTGTAGGCCCATTGGTCGGGCCAGGCTCGGGCTAGGGCCTAACATATTTTTGTTAATGAAGAGTAAAAGCCCGACCCAAACCCGGCCCGGCCCGGCCCATGAACAAGTCTACTTGTAGTATACGCATCATTGCTCACAATATGAGATGGGAAGACGTGAAGGCTGCTGGGGCGTAGGCATCTAAGAGGTTGTTTGGGCAGCAAGCAGGAGGGGTGGCTCATGGTGCACTTTACCCTTCTCTCCGACGACCATGGCTTCCAGGGGATTTATTTTAGTGGTTAACATCACTTTACCTTGTATGCTAAAAGGAAGCTTGAAGCTTTCGCTATTGATGTGACCAAGGTTGCCTCTAGAAAGGCCGACCTTGCCACCACCAAGTGAGAGAGATTTGAGAGCGGTGCCGACGAGAGAGAAACAATGAGCAAGGTGGAGGTTGAGATGGAGCAGACGGAGAAATGGGGATGAGAGATGTTAGACTGAGAGGAATTTTATTTAGATGGTAGAAATAGGTAAGTATTACATCGATAATTTCAATGTATTTTTTACATCAATTATCAGTGTAAAAAATTTTAAAATGGAGTTTTACACCGATTTACATAAATATACACTCTATCCAAATGCTTACAAAATCGAACAGAGGTGTAAAGTTTACCCCAATTCGATTTCATACCTCAAACAAATGCGGCCTCCTAGAAAATAATTTAGAGAAATATGCTAGAATAGGGTACATAAAACAAAGTTTAAAATGAACCTATATATATTTAGCTCAAAAAATCAATCATACTCAACTAGCTATTTTTTTAGCATTTAAAATAAAAGATTGCATTTTTCTTTTTATTCTAAAAAATGTGCACCATAAATCAATTATGTATAATCACTTCTGCATTACATTCATTTCATAGTTCCATTTGCAATATAACATCTTCCTATAATTGCCAAAACCTATGGACCACAAAAAAATCTCAAAAAAGTGTATAAGAAATATAATTTGTTAAACTATGTTATTAAACCAAAACTTGAACACCACAAAAAATGAGGTGCACACAGCCCATTTCTTGATAAATATTAATAATCAAGACCTAAATCTAAAAAAAAAAGTAACTATCCATGTACCATCAAAAGTCTCCAAAGCTATTATACATATAGACTCTCTTCAATGTCCAAAGTAATATAAATCCACTCCATCCTAATCCTTTTGATATTCTATAAAACGTCATGGCTTGTTTTTCATCTTTGGAGAGGATATAATATGCCTTTAGTATTATATTATTTGGCATTCCATTAAGGCATGAGATAACATCCTTAAATAAATTTTCTCTACCAAAGGCACCAAATCCATTCTCAATGGCCTTTGCCAATTTCCCAAGATTCATAACTTTATCAATTTTATCTACAACCATTTCTAAAGCCTTCTCCTCTTCCTAGCTAGTGCTCTTTGGTACATTGCATGTTTTTGCTTGCAAAGTAGGGTGCCCTGTATTGTTGATATCATCTGTGTCATGCAAGGTGTTGTCCATTATCTCAATTGGGGTATGAGGAGTTAGATTTGATTCTTATCCGAGAAATTTTCTTGTTGTTGCTGCATTATTTCCTATCACTTGGTCATTTCCTCAAACTAATGCCAATTAATCATAATTTGCTATCACCTTCCTTTGGTGTTTCCTAGACTTTGGGTGAGCCTAATATATAAATCACAATAAGTTCAAGCCATACATTCTAAATCATATACAACAAAAAATATATTTTACCTCTACACAAGCAGTCCATACTTATGGCTCTACATCTATTGTCTTTCTCATGCATTCCTTGCAAAATCACTTTGGTTTAAAAATCTTTAAACACCACAAAGTTTTTGTTCATAGATTTTAAGGCCCCATTTGATTCACAGGAATAGGGTTCTGGGATTGGAATCCAAAAAGACTATTCCAATTCCAACTGTTTTGTTGAGCGGAATCAGAATCCCATTCCCATTCCTATTCCTCCTTGAATGGTATTGCCCCATTTGAGGGAATGGCCATTCCCTGCCCCTTCCTTGAAAATGAAACCTTGATTCCAATTTTTATTCCCATTCCTGTCTGAACCAAACAGACTATAGGAATATACCATTCCAATTCTGATTCCAAAGGATTTCAATGCCAACTGCAAACCAAACAGGCCCTAAGTGATTTTTAAGGTTGTCCTTATACACTCTATACCAAACTTGGTGGTGATAGCTTTGCATGTAGTTGTATATGCCGGGGCTTTATAGCTTTTAATGACTTTATTCCCCAAGTTAACTTTCTCCACTAGAAAGAGATGCAAAAACTCAAAATGCATATCTTTTTCTAATTCTCCTTGAGTTCCAACCAACTCAAATGATCTCGTTTGGTTTGTTAGGTTTTTGGAGAATTGATCAATCTAAACAAGTTCTCTACTTGACAAAAGAACAAACAGTTGAAAGGATTGAATCGAATCCTCTAGTTTCCGTGTTGAATAGATGGGTTCTAGGCAGAGAGTTGAAGATTTTAGGGAGGGCTTTCTCTTCCTATAACCAAATGGATTATGGATCTTACACAAAAGAAGATTTAATTAGCATCACATATCCTATCGGGGACATAACTCAAATGGTAGAATGCTCACTTTTCATGCTAGAGGTACAGAGTTTGATGATCCCTTGCATCCATTAATTTTTAAGATTTTTACTACTAAACTAGGTGGGTACTTTATACTCAAAGCATCATACTTTTAAGACAAACATCAGAATTTTCTCTATCATCTAAACCAAGTTTATGAATGATTTTTTCCATTAATAATTTGTTTTCATTTCAAGTTACTGATCTGAAAATTTTGTTCATTGATTTTCATTGGAAAAGATCATATCTCTAAAGTCGAAAGTCATTACTACATATGGCCAATCCTCTTCTATTTCTTGTGCCCTAGTCCTTTTTTTTTTTACCTTTAGGCTATGTTTGCTTGGTAGAGAATAAAAGAGAAATAGAAACTACAGTGGCAATTCTAAACAAGGTTTTTAAAACTGAATCGGACAACGAATCGGTCAGGGGTCCGGTTCCCAGGTTGAACAGTCTGACTGTTTGAATCGAACGGATGGCCCGTTTTGACAAAAAATAAAAACCGGCCAAACCGTTGAACGATTTCAACAGTTCAATCGTCCGGGTCAGTAGTTTGCTGACCAAATCAACTGTTTTGGAGGAAATAACAATTTTGAGGTGAAACGGAACTAATTACCTGACTTGTTCCCGGTTTTTCTAGTCCAACTATCTGGTCCAATCCAGTTTTGAAAACCATGATTCTAAAGGAGAATGTTAAAATTCATGTGGGCCTCTATACATCCATTTGAGTGATGTATAGATGTTACTGTAAGCTTGTCAACAAAGGGCCTAATTAGGTAATTAATGCTCAGGGGCTTAGTGAACATGTCAGTCAGTTGGCGCTTAGAGTAAATGAAGTGGATTTCAACAGGTTGGTTGAAGGAGACCTTAAAACTAGGATCTCCTTTGGATATTTGGGCTTGAGAGAGAGGAGTTCGGCTTTTGTCAGGGCAAGTCAGTGCTCGCACCCTTTGAGCAGCTCCTTGCAACCTTGCATTGTGAATATCTCCCATGAAATAAATCACATAACTATGAAGATATTCCCAATGCAAGGTAATAAAGGTTGTTGGAACGAGCTTTGCCCTGACTGAAGCTGGACTCTTGAGAGAGAGGGATGAATCAGATCCATCTTCATTGCATTTTCTTTGTTGGGTTCGACCACACTAATGTTGTGACTAAGCTGGCACCTGCTGCCCGAGGTTGAGGTTATTCTAGGTCCTCTTTGGTCATTGAAGAGGCTCCATCTTCTATGTCTTAAGGGCAATGGTTGGTTGTAGACATTGATGCCAAAGTTGAGGAAGGTGTCTAGTAATGTGGTTGTCTTTAGGATATCTACCATTCTTGGCATGGCTAAATGGTTAGGTATCTTCTTTCTTGGAGGAGAGGAACAAGCTACAGAAATTTCCATAGGCTTGAATTGCTTGAGATTCATAGTAGGTCTTATAGATACAATAAATTTGAACCCAACCAATCCGATCATATAGGGTCTAGGTCTGCATTATGTTTCCTGATTATAATCAGATTGGGATTAGCTATGGTTGTTTCAAACCAATTAAGACATGAAATGACACAAAGATACTCCTAGTCTAATACTTATTTTTCTCATAATATACATATATTATCATAGTATGATGTCCAAATGTATTAATTTAACAAATAAATAGATTTATTGTCTTTGTCAAAAAAAATGATTTATCATCAATTATAATCGGGTCTCATTGGGTCAAACCATACTCCTGATTATAGACCATGTATTAGGGGTGAGAAAAAAAAACCAAAAAACCAAATTGACCGAAACTGAACTGAAAAATCGGTTAACCGAATTGGTTGGTTCGGTATTTTTAAAAAACTGAAGATACCATTTTGGTTTCAATTAACCAATATAGAAACCAGCGGTTAACCAAACCGATCAGTATACATATATTTCTATATATTTTATATATATTTATGTATATTATATATTATATATTTTTTATATATTATAAGTTAATAATTATGCATTATATATAAATATATTTTTATAATATAATATTTATTATTTATTATTTAAAATATAATATTTTATATATGTTTATAATTTGTATTATATATTTATATATATTGTAAAAATTAAAAAATCAAAAAACCGACAAACTGAACCGACAGTTAAACGAACCGGTCAACCAGTTAATTGATTGGCTTTGACTCGATTCCAATTATCGGTTTTCCAAAAACTAGTAGTACCAGTTAGGTTTCAAAATATACCCCACGGTTCCGAACTGTGAGCACCCCTACCATGTATAATCTGGTTTAGAATTGGTTTGACACATTTACTTATTGGGTCAGGTCTGAGTCTATCCTGACTTGGGCCAAACCCGACCTATTGACAGCACTAGAAAGAGGTATAATTGCAGGTTGGGCATTGGGTATAGGGAGGACTCTATGACAAGGTTCAAAGTATCGCACAAGCATGTGTATCGGGTGTTTTGGTAATATAAAAAACCATTTTTTTTCTTTCAAACTTTGACAAGAGATTGATTTAAATGTTAGGGTAAAATACAAAACCTCCCCTCAACTTTCTAACAATCTTATAAATCTCCCCTGTGTTTTGATACGAACAGAATCCTCCCTTATAGTTTTGAAAAATGGTGCACATACCTCCCTCTTATTAGTTTTTCTGGCCGAAAACCCTAACATAATACATTAATTTTCTTAAAATACCACATTTACCCTTAAAGTGGTAACCGAAGCAAACCAATCTCCTACCCTTGTTTTTTCTACTTCTCTGTCTCAATTGAGCTAACCAATCGTCACTCAATTTTTATCCTTTTGCTCTATTTTATTTATTTTTCACATTTTTCTTAATTTTCCGTCTCTTTTATTCTTCTTCTCTCTCTTTCTTCTTCATTCTATTTCTTTCCTATTTTTTCTTTTCATTTTCTGGTTTATTTTTTCAGGTGATAGGCAAATAGGAACCACCGTCTAGAGACTTTGTGGAGGTGCCTGTTAAATGGTTCTAAGCGATTCCTTTTACTATTTAAGTAATTTAACAACCATTTTTCATAACTATTTAAACTACCCAAAAGGCTTCAACCATATTGAACTCATCTTTATAATGCGTTCATATGATGTGCATGACAGTACTCCAAGTGTTCAAAGAAATTCCTAACATGACCTCAAATCATAAAACAGAAAAAAAAAATTCAAAGTTCTATTAAGTATTAAGCGCCAACCTATTTCTCTCAATCTTACCTGGATTGTTTTATTAAATTTAACATGAGTAAAGTCAAAGACACTGCCTTCCACACGGATTGATCCCCAAGAGCAAAAATCTTGACAAACTAGAGAAATCAAACATGAAATCTAAATTAAGATTATCAACTGCGTGTTGAAATCTTGCTGAAACCTACGGGAATGTTGTGAGTGAATTTGTGGAGATGTTTTTGTTTCAAAGAGAAACTTGCTCTGTTCTTGTTGAACTTGAGTAGAAGTATACATCTCATAAAGAGGAGGATGATACTTGGTAGTATTTATGGGTATTTTAGTAAATTCTTCTTCTAAGTTAACGGAACTTTAATGGGAGGGAGGTATTTATAGCTTTTTCCAAAACTATAGGAGAGGATTCTATTAAAATCAAAACATAGGGGAGGTTTATAAGATTGTCAAAAAACTCAGGGGAGGTTTTTATATTTTATCCAATATAAAAAACTCGCCTGAGTTTTCTGACAATCATAGGAACCTCCCCTGTGTTTTGTATTTAACAAAAACCTCCCTTGATGTTTTGAAAATAGGTGCACGTACATACCTCCCTCCATTGGTTTTCTAGTAAAGAGATTAAAATTACCAAAATAACCCTCTCTTTTTTCTCCTTTCCTTTTGTCTTTCTTCTTCCTTTTTTTCTTCGCTCTTCATTCTGCACTTCCTTTCAAGTGACAGAATTAGGGAGCTTAATTACTGTTTCTTCTTCTTCTTGGTAACCATGATACCCCCACAAATTGTTCCCACAAAGCACTCTAAATCTGCTACCCACTAATTGTTTCCACATTGTTACCCATGTAACATCAAATTGTTCCCACAAAGCACTCTAGATCTGCTACCCACTAATTGTTTCCACATTGTTACCCATATAACATCTTTGGGTGTATTAGGAACATCTCCCCGTGAATGATAAGAGAAATATTTCCAATGCACAGCTATAATGTCCCATGGTAGATAGCACTCAAAAACAAAATAAAAATAAGGGAAATTGTCCAAAATCCACCATCACTTTTTATGAATTCTCTTAAACTCATCATAACTTTTCAAAACATCCAAAACTCACCATGTCAGTGATATAACGGTAACTTGACTAAGGGGCATTGTTAATTTACTAGTTTACCCTTCCTAGTTTAATGCCAACATTATTTCCCTCTTTCTCTCTCTCTCTCTCTTTCTTTCTTTCCATGTGCAGCGTTACAAGTTTTGAAACTATGGTGATATCTTCAAACAGGTCTCCTTCTCCCATTTCAAATAGAGCCAACCCTAACTCAAGGACCCAGGAAAGCAACTGTGGAGTCAGGAGGAGTTTCGGTGGAAATTCTTTCGCAATACCCTCAATCGTTCCTCATCAAAGAAGCTTCAATCCAGCCACTCCGGTTACCACCACCACCGTTCATATCTCCAAACAAGGGAATTCTCTTTTTCCCTTTTCTACTGGTGTGGGGACTCTACTAAAACTCATCTACTCTCATTCTCAGTCTTGGACACAAAGATAGAGTTCATCTTCTTTTCCCAAGGGAGAGGAAGGAGGAAAGAACCTTGGAGGAAACACCCGAAGCTGGAAAGAGGATGGTTAAAGATAAGATTGAGAGAGAGAGAGAGAGAGCATAGCTTCGTCTAGCAACTGCACAGAAACTCTTCTGACGACTAAAAGTTAACAGTCCATGGCAGCTAGCCAAGGCATACACAAATAAAATGTTTGAACAAAGTGTAGGTTTCAACCATGTGCTTTCAACCACTCAAACCCCGGCCAAGACGGAGATGGGAATTTCATGGAGTAGGCACAGCGAGTTCTTCGTTTGAACCTTGAGCCCTGCCACCACAGTAACGATGGGCGACGACAATCTTCATTTGAAGTTTGTAAAATGAAAAGAAACTTACAGGAAAATAGGCGGAAATCTTCCTTACGCGGTAGATGATGATGAGCTATAAAAATCCGATACCAGTAGACCCATAAACATCGATCATTTCATTCCCATCTTTTCTTCTAAATTCTTTTCTCCATCAATTTCCGTTATGGGGTTTCTTTCTTCTTAATTCCTCCGGTTACCCATTTCATTTTATTACTGTGTTCTCTGGGAAAAGAAAAAACGTTTCCAGAGCTCACTCATTGTGCTCTCTACTTCCACCCATCCATCCGATCGTATTTCAGAGATAGAGAGATGAACGGCAACCAACCAGAAGCAACAACAAATAAGTTAAGAGATGGATCCAGTACCGTTACAGTGGACCGAGAAATCGATTCTTCATCCAAGGTTGTTCCTTATTTTCTTGAAATTATAGTTTTATTTGCATGAAGCGAATTCTTATCATTATTGTTGATAGTGCGTCCCCAGAAGTGATGATCTATTCTACATGATAGGATTAGTTATCAACTCGAAGCTGGATCAGTTCGTGGGGGGTGGGTATGTTGATGACATTTTAATTTTAACGGATGATCTTGGGATGAAGCTCACTCATGCAGCGACCATCGCTAATGTGCACGACGGACTGACCGCATTCTTGTTGATCGGAGCATTTTCACTTGCCAACCTTGTTGATGGTGTTGATGTTAACAGGCTGACTCACCATTCAGGGGCAGTTTAGTCATGAAATATGCATTTAGGTTGACGTGGACAACTTGGGTCATTGAATTTTAACGGTGTTCTAACGGATGGTGAGCTTTAGAAAATAAAATTTCACTGACATGGTGAATTTTGGACGTTTTGAAAAGTTATGGTGAATTTAAGAGAATTCATAAAAAGTGATAGTGGATTTTGGACAATTTCCCTAAAAATAAATATATAAATAACACAAAGCAACAAGTAGGGATATGTGCCCCAATAATTGCTCCACCCTTCAAATCTATATCTATATATTAAAATGGAATGTACCAAGCCTGCTTTTTGGTTTCTTTTCGAAGACACTTGTCATTTTTTTGGTATTTTTGAATTTTTCTAATTTTAAAATTGAACAAAATAACTCAAGTGGCCAATCACCTTTAAGACTTTTAACTCTCCTCATTAACTCACCATTAACTCTTTTAATTATCTATCCTCAATAATTATTTCATTAACTCTCTCCTTCAATAACTCATGCCACTAATTCTCTCTTCTCTCTACCACTTCATTAAATTGCTTGAAATTCATTAACTTTATCTATGTCTATATCCATTTCAATTTAACTATAATTTTATATACATTAGAATTTAGATGTATTTACATTAAATTGTAGTTATTAATAAAGATCAACTTTATTGAAATGGAGATATTCAATGATATATTGTTGTGCTAAACATCTACTTCCATTTAAAAAAAGGTTAATTTTTAAGTTAATTAATCAAGTAATTTGCATATCGAAATAAATTTTGTTCACTTCACCCAACAAATAAAACCAATGTTTTAAAAATTGACTTGGAGCTTGAATAGTTTTTACCTCAGGTCTTAGGTCAATGGTTCAACTATTCAAGTTGGACGAGTCTAATCATGACACATCATCCATTTATATATGTAGAATATATGTTTTTTTTTTTATAAATATAAGAGCTGAAAATTGAAATTTAAGGCCAAAAATTCAGGTTTTTTTGTATAGTGGGGTTGCAAAGGTCGTGCAGAGTTATCCAAGATAAAAAAAAGATCATTGCCAATTAGACAACTGAAAGTTAAATCCTCTAGAATTTTTCAATACATTGTATACTATAACCAGTAATCCAATGACCCGGTCAAAAGGGTCAATGGTTCAACCACACATGTCGAATAGGGTAGTTTTTAGGAAACCCGTAATTACAATAGGGTCGAGTGATGGTTTGAATGGTTTAACTATCTAAGTCGACTTGTTGAAAACGTTAAATAAAACATCATAAAAGTTATAAACCATTTATGTTCCATTTAAAAACAATAAAAGTTAATGAGCCATAGTAAAAATAATTTAGTAAGTTACTTAAATAAAATAAAAATAATTATTAATTATTGTTATTGATAAAAATATTTTTATTAATATGATAAAAAATAATTTAATTAATAAAAAGGAATAAGATGGATTGAAAAATAAGAACAATTTAAAATTAACATAGTTAATTAAATTTTATAAGGATAAATAAAAACAAAAATTCATAAAAATAATTAATTTTAAATATAATTTAATTAATTTAAAATCAATTTAAAGTCTATTTAAAAATAGGGAAAATTATAAAAACCTCATTGACTTTTGATACTGAAAATCCAAGGAAAGGAGGTATTTGCACTTTTTTTCTAAAATCTATAGGGGAGGCCTTTGTTAGGATCAAAACATAAAGGTGGTTTATAGATATAAGAGAAGTTTTTTATAATTTTAATTAAAAATAATATGAAAAAACATAACAAACCAATAAAATTTAATAAAAAATCAACATTAAGATACAAAAGCAATGCAAATTTATCTAAAGCATAGGAAAGTGGCCACTCTCACTAAAACATAACTTAAATTGTAATCGGATAAACTAGACATAATCCAAAAAATAATACTTGAGTTGGACTCAGATGAATACTGTTTATTTGAAAATGTAATAGAAACACCCTCCTAAATTTTACTTATAATTAAAGCCCGTGCATTGCACGGGTCTGACTAGTATATACTAAACATAATTACCCATACATGTGATCATGCTTTAAAGCTGTCTTTTTGTTTTACTTTATTTTTCTTTTTTCATATTTCATGCCCACTTTATGCCCCGGCCAACATTGTTTATTTGAATGAATCTAATAGTTGAACACTTGAACCAGGCAGTAGAACCGTTCAACCTATAACCCAGTCACCAAAATGGTTCTATATACCAGGTTCGACTCTGACAACATTGGGTTGAAGTTAGAGATTTCAAAGGTACCCTACCTGGCCCAAGGTCACACCCTGGACCAAACTCAATTAAATGAAATGGGAGACCAAACCCAATCTGACACCTGTACTCAACCAAGGTCGTCTAAGGTTATATATAAACATGATCAAAATGTTACAACATTAATACTTAATAGGTCGGGTTTGCCACAGGTTGCCTCAACGGAGTCTGACCCAAAACCCGATTCAGACTGACCCAACACTAACCCAATAGAGTCGGGTCAATGCAGATTCACCGGTTAACCGGACCCACTGTCACAAGGACAGTACAAACCTCTTATTGCCCCTCACCACTGCGATGGCAGAACTCTGGAAAAACAGAAACCAAATAATTCCATGTTCTCATTACATCCGACTTAAGGGTGTCAATGGACCGTTCAGTACAAAATCAATTTGGATGGATTGGACGGATTAACAAGACAAGTTGGATTGGACCAATTTGATTCAAAATATTTATTAGATTGGACTGAAGCTGATCCACTGGTAATAAATTTATATTAGATTCCACTGGATTAAGTTAATATCCGATCCATTGATATAAGATAAGAATATAGGTGTCAATGGACTGGATTTGGATTGAAACCAATCTAAATTAAAATAAATTTGAACAAATTAGACGGTATAGACATTGAACTGGATAGGCTCAAAATGATCCAAATTATTCATAGGATTGGATTGGATCTGATCTATTTGTAATGGATTCACATTAGATAGAATCGGATTGTACCAAATCCAGTCCAATTGGCACCCCTAACCGGACCCACTTAGGTGAGTGGGTCTTGTTATAACAACTCCAACCATTGATGTCATGGCCTTTCTTCACCTTCAAACAAGAGTTTCTACCTTCTTATCTCTCTCCCACACTCCAAATCCTGTGGCTGTGAAGTGCAAGCAAAGAAAACCAGAGACAACCATCATCAAATTAATATTCCCTGCTCTTCTCCTTCTGTTCTCATTTGCACTCTCCTTGTACCCACATTCAAGCCAGTGATGGAAACCCATCTCCCTCTCTGTGATGAGCAGAAATTCACAAACAATCACTACAGCGTCGATACTTCTCGCCCTTTCCGTTCAGTCAAGGAGGCCATCTCAATCTTCGGCGAGAGGCTTTTAGGCAGTGACATCTACTCTCAAAAGCCTTGCACCAGTCCCAAACGACAAGCAATAATACAAACCTCATTTCAGCAGATGTCCCCAACTACTCCACAGCCATTCTCCAACCACAAGCTTATTGCTAAAGCTGATGAGCTTTCTTTGGGAGACTTATTGAAGAAACTAGAAGCCGAGCTAGAGGACACAAAGCGGGAACTGAAGCTACTAAAGGAAAAGGAATCAGAGACAGAGATAGCGCTGGCTTCCCTAAATGCACAACTTCACAAGAACATGTCTAAGATGGCTGAGGCCGAGGCAGCAGCAGCAGCTGCAGCGAAAGCTGTACCAAGAAGAGTTGTAGTTGTTGAGGGAGGTTATCCACAGGATGGAAAAGCTAAGGAGGAGATAACAAAGGACTCAAAGGTGAGGAAGGAGAACTCGCAGTCTCTAGCTCAGATACTGAGTCTTGGAGACAAAGAAGGTTACTTTGTAAACAGCAAGGAGCAAAGAAAGCTGATGAAGAAGAAGCCCATAATTCCTCTTGTGGGAGATTTTTTTTCCTCAAGGAAGAAACGCTCCTCCACCACCCTTCACAGCTTCCTCTGTATATCTCCCAAAGCATATAGTTAGAAAAAGAGATTAATGTGTCAACATTGATCCATAAATGCTTTAAGCTTTCTGAATATCCAGTGGTGATGTTTTATGATGATGGTATGTGTGAAATTGTTCTATTGTGTACTCAGAAAGGTGGTCTCTTGTACTCTTTACATCAGATCTCTGTGTAACTGCACCATGCATTCTGAGTATATCATATGGCAAATTAACAATGATCTTCTTCATATTAAAAACAGGATGAATTTCCATATTGAACAAGTTGGTAACTTTCTACTTCACGCACCACAATCCGCATTTGTTTATCAAAAGGATGCACTATGGCCCGTTCACTTTTCGATAAGTTACTTACCTGGGTAAATACAATTACTTACCCGGTTAAGTGCATTTACAATGTTCTTTTATTTCCCAGGTAAATAAGGCAATGATCATTTTAACCATAAAAATCTATTATTAAAAGGGGCATTTTTGTCCCATTCAAGTGTTGACAACTTTTCCCTCAGATGGGAAAGTTATTTACCCACCTAGGAGATGGGTCAATGCACTTACCATGTTCTTTAATCCTCTTCCTCCAATAGCCAATTAATCCCATTCCAAATAATTTGTTCCATCAAATTTCACTATGATAATCTAAAAAGAATTGCTATCAACAACACTTCCAATCCCCACAAGTCCTTCCCAATGTGATTTGGATTCATTCCTAGTTGTGTCCATGTTAAAAAACCCTATTTGATTCACAAATCAAGAGAAACTTAGCAATTCTCCTCCTTTCTACATAGGATAACCCCTCCAAGAAATGTCAAATCCCAAAACAAAAAAGATCCACCAAATTGTTCAAGAAAAGAATTCCCAGAGAAAACCCTAGAGTCATCCCTAGAGGAAGTCTAAAACTGATAGATGTTATCTCTAAGGGATTCTAAAACACCTCAAATGACTATCAATCTCAAGATCAATATAAAATCTACCTAGAAAAAATTAAGCACTACCCTCAATCAACTGTTTGAACCTTAAACCTGAAATTGACATATTTTCTCTAACTTTTCTTGGTCACTGATGTGGCACGATCCGGACACTCCTAGCTAGCTGCTGACTGGCTCCTTGTTGGCAACAGATGGCACCTGAGAAGACGAAGAAGAAGGATTCCTGAGGATTTGCCCGGCGAGAATACTCCGAAGCTTAAGTTAGAACGCTGGGGAGGAAGGAAAAAGTATAAAAAGCTAAGAGTGTAGGTCGCCCTAGATCACTGTGCTCCCGAGGTTAACTCGTGAGTAAGTAAGATAATCCAAGTTCATAGTGAGTGAATGTATCTCTCCCCTTCGCCAAAAAGGATTTTATAGGGGCATTCTTATCAAATCAGGCCTAACCGCCACTGAGCTCCTGTCGCAGCCATTACCTTCCAGGTCTGTGCAGGTGATCATTATAGTGTACTATCCGCTTGGCTGAGTGACACGTCCCAAAGGGGCAGGCATGCCTCTATCAGATGTGGGTGCAGACTGTAGAAAGGACAACGATTGCGCCGCCAGTCGAGAGACATAGTGCAGTCTGACCGGTACGATCTTGTCAGATGGAAGCTTTCTGAGAGCGTCACATCACTCGTTCGTAAGTTACTTCGTAGTGAGCTATCCATGCCGCGAGCTACTTTGTAGCAAGCTCTTAGGGGTACTTCGAGGTGACCCTCGTCAAGGTTGGTCTTTGGGGCAGTTCTCCTGCTCAGGTGTTGGAGCGAGCTGGTTTCCCTAGCTCGCAAGCTGAAATAATCTTGGAGTATTCCCTTCTCAATAATCTTGGAGTATTCCCCCTATAGAGAGTTATGACGTAGTGAGTTGTTCTACAGGCTCGTACTTGGTCACGGTCAAGCCATGGTGCTGAGCTGTTGCTCGTGCTGAATCAGGTCCACGTGTCATCATCTCAATAGGTCGGGTCAAATCATCTTTCATAAATTGCCCCCCCACTCCTCGAACTAAGAGTGTTGCCTTAGTGCAAGGAGTTCATGAAGTGTGACAGATTGATTTGACCGAAATTCAAACTTGATTGACTGCTCATATTAAATGCGTGCGTGGGAATCAAAGGATTTTCTGACTTTTTGAATACCGAATAACGCGCTGAAGCGGCTCTTAACTCCTGATGTCGTGCAACCGTCATTACCTCAATCATGGGATACGTGTAGCTAGTCACATTTCGGTTTTAGAAGGCGTGCGGTCAGCTCGACTGCAAACCGTCATATCTGCTTTGATCTAGGCTGTTGATTCGGAAGCACAAAGACTATAAATAGGAGGACCCCCTGGGCCTCATTTCCTTTCATGCCATCTTGCTGCCTTCAGATTCTGAGGTCGTGCACCCATCTAGTCTACCCGGGTTCCTCAGTTTACTTCGTTTCGTCTCTTCCGGTGAGTCCCAATCACTGTCAATCATGTCTTGGTACCCATACCATACCTACTACCGGGGCAGTAACTAGGACGATGAGACTCCCTTGTGCTCAGGGGGAGCTTGGGAGCAGGTCCCGGAGGCTCGGGAGACCTCCGGTGATGTGGCATTTACTTCCCGAGGGAGGGAGCCTGACACTTTCGGCCCTTCCTCCATGACGGCGGAGAGGCTCAGGTCTTTGATCCACTATTTTCACCTTCCTGGGGACCTTGTCTATAGCCTCCCCACTGGTAACTTCTCTTGGGAACACGGTCCCAACGATATAGTTATCTTCCAGGAACAGCTCGAGGCTGGCCTGCGTCTCCCCTGCACCCCTTAATAGTGGAGGTGCTAAACCATTTTAATGTCACCATCAATCAGCTTCATCCCAATGCTATTCGAAACATGGTTGGGACCATATCTTTGTGTTATGAGTACTGTCTCCCGAGACGGTGGACCAGGCGGAGGAGGAAGAGCCTGACTCCCCGGAGGATGAGGACGAGGTGGGCCCCTGAGGCTGGCAGCGTTGGTTTTCTGCTCTGATTTCTGGTGGCTCCCGAGTGCCAAAAACCCAGTCTTGAAAAGATCTTGTTGGGCGGTTGTGCCCTTTTTACCTTTTGTTAAACTTTCTCGAGCTGTTTAGCTCGGTTTTTTTTTTTTTTGAAATGGTAATGAAATTCCTTCCTTTTTTCTTCTAAGTATGGTGTGCTCCCTTTATTTTTGCTAAAGCGATCTCGTCACTTGAGCTTTCAGAGCTACGTGCCCGAGCTGTCCTTTAACGTTTAAAGCATCTCTATGGTGTACCGCGAAGTGATTACCATGTGTGCCCGAACTATGCATTCGTTGGTTATTCCTTAGTTCAACCAACGTATTGAGACGAACTATGCTTTGTGGGTTTAAACCCGAGCTGCTTACGCCTCTGATATTTTATACTTTGCCTTCACTGCCGAAGTGGCTAAGTCTTTCTTGATGCCAAGGTCTCAGTTAGCTCGGTATTTTAGCCCTTAGGCTGAGGGGGTGACTTATAGTCTACCCTTGAAGTTTGCCCATGCCATGGAGGCGACTGGGTCTTGTTGCGCTGAGGTCGTGTTAGCTCGGCATTTCGGCCCTTAGGCTCTGAGAGTGACTCATGGTCTACTCAATAGTTTGCCCGTGCCATAGAGGCGACTGGGTCTTATTGCACCGAGGTCATGTTAGCTCGACATTTCGTCCCTTAGGCTCTGGGAGTGACTCATGGTCTACTCAGTAGTTATAGGTATTATTGCCTTAAGTTGACAATATTCCATGCCCGAGGTATTTGTTTCCCTTCAAGGGTTTTGAACTCGTATGTTCCTTTCCCGAGAAATTGTTTCACCCGATAAGGTCCTTTCCAATTCGGTCCGAGCTTACCAACGCCGAGCTCAGGTACCATAACTTTTCGAAGGACCAGGTCACCAACGCGGAGGTTCCGCTTCTTGACCCTGGCGTTATAGTACCGAGCTACTCTTTGTTGATAAGTTGTGGTCCTGATATATGCAAGGTCCCTTGCTTCGTCGAGTAGGTCGAGGTTGGTACATAACTCGTCTTCATTTGCCTTGTCGTCATATGCTTCCAGTCGTAGCGAGGGAACCTCAATCTCAACTGGGATGACTGCTTCGGTGCCGTAGGTGAGGTTGAAGGGGGTTTCTCCTCTGGCGGTCTTCTCTGTGGTTTGGTAAGCCCATAGAACGTTGGGTAGCTCGTCTGCCCACAGTCCTTTAGCTCGATCTAGGCACGCTTTGAGTTCACAAAGAATAACCCTGTTCATAACCTTTGCCTGACCATTTGCTTGAGGATGCGCGACCGAAGTGAAGTTATGTCGGATCCCCTTGTCTTGGCACCAGTTCTGGAATTTGATGTCCTCGAACTGCTTACCGTTATCAGAAATCAATACCCGAGGTAACCCGAAGCGGCACACTATGTTCTTCCAAAAGAAGTTTTGAACGTTTTGGGCTGTGATTGTTACAAGGGGTTTGACTTCTACCCACTTGGTGAAATAATCCACTGTGACCACTAGGAACTTCCTCTGGCCTGTTGCTGGTGGAAACGGTCCAAGTATATCGATGCCCCATTGCGCGAAAGGCCACGGGCTAGTGAGATATTTGAGATCGGCAGCGGGCTGATGGTGGATGTTGGCGTGCTTCTGGCACTTGTCACATTTCCTGACGAGCTCAATGGCGTTTGCTTTCATTGCTGGCCAGTAGTTCCCTGTCGTAGTGCTTTTTTGGCGAGGGCCTTCCCCCCAAGTTTCCGCTGCACAGGCCCTCATGAGTGTCATGGAGTAAGAGCTCGGCTTTGGTAGGTCGCAAGCAGCGCAGGTAGGGGAGTATATTGGATCTTCGGTACAGCCGTTCGTCTATTATGACGTATTTGGCCGTTTGACGCTCTACCCTTTTGAAGGCGTTGCGGTCCGCAGGGAGGGTCCCGTGTAGCAGGAAGCTCACGAGCGGGTCAATCCAGCTCGGCTCTGCTTGAACGACGGGAGCGACCTCCTTTGCCCCCCTGAGAATGCTAGAACAAGGCAGGTCCTCTATGTACATGGTCCTCATGGTGTTATCACTAGTGCTGGCTAACCGGGACAGGGCGTCGGCCTCAGTGTTCTCTAACCTTGGGATTTGCCTGATGAAGTATGACTGCAAGTTGAGCAGGGCCTCCTGTACTTTGGCTAAGTAGACAATCATAGTCTGTTCGCGAGCTTCGTATTCTCCTATGACCTGATTGACCACGAGCTGGGAGTCACTGTAGATGATAATGTGCTTGGTTTTCATTTCTTTGGCTAGAGCTAGCCCGGGTATCAACGCTTCGTACTCCATTTCATTGTTGGATGTTGTGAACTCGAAGTGCAGTGCGTACTCCAACTTTGTGCCGCTTGGGCCGTGCAGGACTATTCCAGCTCCGCTGCCCTACTGGTTCGAGGAGCCATCTACGTGAAGGATCTAGGGCTCCTCATCCCAGTTCGCGTTTGGCCTAACTAGGAGAGATGACGCACTGGCTGCAACCTCACGGTGCTCAGACTCAACCGGCCTGGGAGCTTCGGGCGCGCCCGAACTGGGGGCCTCGTGCTCAACCTGCCTGGGGACTTCAGAGCTGAAAGTGCATTCCGCAACAAAATCTGCTAAGGCTTGGGCCTTAATAGCAGTCTGCGGCTTATATTGGAGATTGTACTCGCTGAGCTCAATGGACCACTTCGTTAGTCGACCGGAGACCTTGGGCTTGAGCAAGACTTGCCTCAGAGGTTTGTTGGTGAGGACGATAACAGTGTGAGCTTGGAAGTACGGGTGGAGCTTTCGGGCTACGATAACCAGTGCGTTGGCCAGTTTTTCTATCTCCGGGTATCTTGTCTTTGCTCCCTGCAGCACTTTACTAATATAGTAGATAGGACGTTGGACCCGATCTACTTCTTTTATTAGTACCGAACTGACCACTTCGTCGTTGGCCGAGAGGTACAGCTTTAAAACATCACCCTCTTTGGGCCGGGGTAAGACCAGTATACTAGCGAGGTACTTTTTGAGCTCGTCAAACGCGAGCTGACAGTCTTGGGTCCATTCGAACCCTTTGCTTTTCATCGCCTTAAAGAAAAGGCAGGTAGTGATTTTCCGACTTGGACATGAAGTGGCTCAGAGTGGCTATTCTGCCGTTCAAGCTCTGAACCTCCACTTTCTGAGGTGGTCTCATATCTAAGATGGCCTTTATTTTGTTCGGGTTGGCCTCAATGCCGCGCCGATTCACAATGTACCCTAGGAATTTACCCGAGGTGACTCCAAAGACACTTATTCGGGTTCAACTTCATATTGAATTAACGCATAATTTCAAAAACTAAGTTCAAGTCTTGTATTAAGTCGCAAGAAAGCTGGGTTTTGATGACCATGTCGTCTACATAACATTCCACCTTTTGGCCAATCAATGGTTCAAACAGTTTATTTACAAGTCTTTCGAAGGTTGCCCCGGCATTTTTTAATCCGAAGGACAGGACCTTGTAACAGTACATGCCGAGCTCGATTATGAAGGCAGTTTTCTCTTCATCGGCTGGGTCCATCCTAATTTGATTGTAGCCCGAGTAAGCATCTAGAAAGCTCAACAACTCATGCCCCGAGGTCGCGTCCACTAGGCGGTTAATCCTGGGAAGTGGAAAATAGTCCTTTGTGAAGGGATGAGAGATCCATCGTATGGACGCCCAAAACTTGTGGAATTAGGTGGGCGAATTTCAAAAAAAAATTTCTCTCCCTTCAATTGGGAATCGCATTCCCTATTTAGAAAATCATATTTTCAATGATCAATCTTGAACTATAAATTGAACCAGATCTGAGCAAAAGATAGTGGAGAGGATTATACCTGATACGAAGAAATAATATCTCCCAACGAAGTTCACGCCCAAGGAAGGATCCAAAGACTGCTCCCACTGAAAATGGCGCAGTGTAGGGTGGAGCAGAATCAGCAGTGTTCTCTCCAATAACCTAATCCTTCGCAAGAAGTAGCAGGATGGCACGTGAGCACATCTTCCTATCAGTCCCTTCACAAGAAACTGATATCAAGATCGAATCTTGATTTCTCCCACTGATAAGGGGGTCGAACTGGCAGGTGAGGCGGCGGCAGGAAGGAGGCAGCAAGAGAGAATTTTCGCAGGTATGCTGAATTCTCTCTTCTGTGATTTCAGCTCTAAAGACTTGCAGTGATCTGATGTTCTTGTGATGTCTAAAGGCTACCGCCCCTTCCTTCTTTTGTAACTTTAAAGGATCAGCTCCTAATCCCATTTGGAGTTGCTGATCCAAATCATATTTGGATCAGACATCCCTTTAGGTGATAAGGATAAACCCCTATCTTATCTGTAGATTAGATCAGCCTTCTCCTAATCTTATTAGGTGGTTTCCAGATCTGAATCACATTCAGATCTAGACTCTCTGAGTGGATAGGGTTAAGACTCTATCATATCTGCTAATCCATTCCCAGAATTCGACCCATTAAGGTTATGAGCTCACTTAGCCTTCCTAACTGTTGCCCAGTTGGGCTTCCTTGTATGGTGTGGGACCCAAGCATTGATCTACACATCAGCCACATGGGTTCAGCCTAGCCTTTGTTACAAGGCCTGGCCGAATATACTGTTATGGACAGTGCACCCCCTAAAACCCATCATATGGGCTCTATGGGCCCAACACTTACCCTAAGTGGTCCTTGGGCCAAGCCACCTTGTAACACCCATGGACTGTGGGCAGATGCAAGATTAGCCCATCAGGTATTATCCTCAATGGTCTTACACTCAACCTCTCAGCCTATAATGATCAAACACTACCCGACAAGAGAGGACCTCTCCCTCGGCTGCAAGGAACAGTGTTGCACTCTCTGCTTATATGGATCCCGGGAATTAAAACCTTCTTGCAAACATTTTTGGAAACTGTAATATATATATATATATATATACTTTTACATCTCATATAAAATATATTTCGCAAAACAAATCTCAACGATTGAAATCTGCTGCTGGCAATCTTGGTTTCCATCAGTAAGAGTGCATCCCCGATCATTACCTTTGTCCGACAAAGGGGCTAATCCTGTCACTATGATCAACCACTCAGATGAATTCTCAGACTGCCCCAACATACCCAGTTTTTGACCCCACTAAGGATCTCACTGATTGGTACATCAAAGACAGCCCAATCCGACACCTAGTGTAGTATCATAATCGAGTCTAGGGGTTGGGTATAACTTTCCAATTTTGCCCATTAATCTCCAAGGTCTAGGGCAATACTGGAAATTTGGTTTGGCTCAAAGATTCAGTTAATCCTACATTGCATGTGCCTTGGGTCTCACCCTGGCGGCTGAGACAGGCCACCCCAACCGACTTGGTGGCACATCAGTGTCAGCCTTATCAGGATAGGTCTCCCCAGACCGATCCACTGGCTGTGAACATTCTAATCTAACACGAGTCTCATTATGTGTCCTGTTTATGGGGATTACACAGAAACACACCAAAGGAACATTAATCAAATATGTACTTTATTCATTTACAATAAACTCATAATGTACATCATTCTGATTGAAGCTAAGGGCATACAAAAACTGTCTAACAACTCCCACTTACACTTAGGTCCAATCTGGTACAACCGGAGTCTCATGCTTTCCACGTGTTTCTCAAACACTTTCTGTGATAGTGGCTTAGTCAATGGGTCTGCCACATTCTTCGTTGATGCTACATCTCATCATCAACCTCCCGTAGGTCCAGTGTTGTCACACAACAGTGGAATGGGTGATGTGCTGAATTCCAAATTCAGGAATGAACACCTTCATTCATAAGGCAGCCTCACTTACGGCAATGTATCCGGCTTGGGTTATGGACGGTTAATTTGCTACTTAGGACCCCTGTTTGCTGCTTTTCTAGCAAACAACACACGATCTTATCGTGAAAACATATCCAGATGTAGACTTTCTATCATCTGGATCCGACTGGAAATCGACATCAGTATACCCTTGGATCTGTAATGAGCTACCATCGAATACCAGACAAAACTCTTTTGTCCTTCGAAGGTACTTAAGTATATTTTTCATAGCAGTCCAGTGCTCCTGCCCTGGGTTGGCTTAGAATCTGCTTACCACACTCACTGCCTGAGCAATGTTGGGCCGAGTGCACAACATGGCATACATGATGCTCCCTACGGCAGAGGCATAGGGAACGTCCTTCATGCCCTCAACCTCCTCAGAGGTCTTGGGAGACATCTTCTTGGAGAGAGTGACTCCGTGCCTGAAAGGAACATTTCCTTTCTTGGAGTTCTCCATGCTGTATCTTTTGACTATTTTGTCAATGTAAGAAGATTGGGATAATCCTATTATCCGCTTCGATCTATCTCTATAGAGTCGAAGACCCAATATATAGGAAGCTTTTCCAAGATCTTTCATGGAGAATTGCTGTGAAAGCCATACTTTCACCGTAGTTAACATTCTTACATCCTTCCCAATGTGTAGAATGTCATCTATATACAGAACCAATAAGGTAACCTTATCCCCCCTGGATTTCCTGTAAACACAGGGCTCATTCGGATTCTGCTTGAAGTCAAATGATTTGACAGCAGAGTCAAAATGGATGTTCCAACTCCTAGAAGCTTGCTTAAGTCCATAAATGGATCTATTGAGTTTACATACCATGTGTTCCTGACCAGCAGCAATGAAGCCTTGCGGCTGCTGCATGTAGATATCTTCAGTAAGATCTCCATTCAGGAATGTAGTTTTGACATCCATTTGCCAAATCTCATTATCATGGTATGCTACTACAGTTAGCAGGATCCTAATGGATTCCACAGGCGAAAAGGTTTCCTCATAATCGATGCCCTTCTTCCTCTTATAAATCCACTTGCAACCAATTGCTTTTACCCCGGAGAGCGGATCTACTAGAGTCCAGACTCCATTGGTCTCGATTGAGTCCATCTCAGCTCTCATGGCATCCACCCACTTCTAGGAATCTTTGTCCAACATAGCTTCCGCATAAGTCACGGGATCCTCCTCACTAGTCAAGGTTTCCACCAGGTAACTATCCTGGTCATAACCATAATGGACTGGTGGCCTGGATACCCGAGTGGATCTTCTAGGTTGGTCACTACTTGGAACTTGTGGGACATCTCCCACTGCTCCTGAGCTCTCCTCATCAAGAACTACTTCCTGACGATGGGTGTCCAGGATGTAATCGGTTTCCAAGAATTGTGCATTTCGGCTACAGAACATCTTCTGTTCACTTGGGTCATAGAATAGGTAACCCATAGAGCCTTTTGGGTAGCCTACAAATAGGCAACGACTGGTCTTGGATTCCAACTTGTCTGCACTCGTTCTTTTAACGTGTGTTGGACAACCCCAAATCTTCAAGTGTCTGACACTTGGTTTCTTTCTGGTCCAAAGTTCATATGGAGTGTTCGGAACCGATTTGGTTGGAACCCAATTCAACACGTAAATAGCAGTCTCTAATGCGTAACCCCAAAAGGATGTGGGTAACTCTGCGTGTATGAGAAGCGACCGGACCATATCCAATAAGGTCCTATTCCTCCTCTCTGAAACACTGTTAAGTTGTGGTGTAGCAGGAGGAGCCAATTGTGATACTATCTCATTGTCCTTTAAATAGTCCCTGAATTCGTCAGAGTGATTCTTGCCACCTCGATCTGATCGAAGGGATTTAATTTCTCTCCCTAACTATTTCTCGACCTCTTGTCTGAACTCTTTGAAGTTTTCAAAGGATTCAGACATGTGTCTCATTAGGTACACGTAACCATATCGTGAGAAATCATCTGTAAAGGTGATGAAATACACGTGTTGATTCCGTGTCCTAACACTCAGGGGACTACATACATCAGTATGTATAAGGTCAAGTGTGCCTGTACATCTTTCAGGCTTACCGTTAAATGGCCACTTCGTCATCTTACCTTGTAGGCAAGGCTCACAAGTGGGAAGATCTTCTACAGTTAGAAAATCCAAAGGACCATCCTTTACCAACCTTGTGATTCGGTCAACACCGATATGGCCAAGTCGGTAATGCCACAGGTACGTGGGATTAACTATATCACAGACTCTTTTATTGGGGATCTCAGCCGATGTAGTTTCGGTTATTTTAGTTTCTAAAGAAGGATGTAGAACATTGATACCGTTCTCTAGTTCTCCGTATGCGATGAATCTGTTGTTTCTTTTAATAGTAATCATACTACTAAAGAAGACAGAATAACCATTCGCACACAGTTTTGAAACAGAAATCAAATTTCTTCTTAAATTTTGTACATAAAGACAATCTTTCAGTACAATAATTCCTTCTCTAAAAACTAACTCCACGGTTCCTATGGCCACGACTACAACACTTGCAGAAGTCCCCAAGTAGAGCGTAACTTCTCCTTCACTCAGCCTTCTGCTTACCTTGAACCCCTGTAGTGAGTTACACGCATGAGTTGAAGCCCTGGAGTCAATACACCAGGACGCAGAAGCTACCAATAAATTGGTTTCTATAACACAAGATTCGAAATTACCTTTCTTGGATACCAGGTAGGCAGGAGAGTTCCTTTTCCAGTGGCCGGTCTTCTTGCAGAAGTGACAGTTATCCGATGCTTTGTCTTTCTTCTGCTTCTTACCCTTAGTGGCTTTCTTCTGAGGCTTCTTTGCCTTCCTCTTTCTCTTGCCTGTTTTGCTAGCTTCAACAAGCATAGCTACAAGCTTGTCCTTTTTAATCAGTTCTTCTGCTCGTTGCAACATATTGCTGAGCTCTTGTAAGCTGACATTCAGCTTGTTCATGTTATAGTTCATGGTGAATGGATTAAAGGAAGGAGGCAAAGAATTAAGGATAGCATCTATCTGGGTCGCAAGGTCCAACCCAGATCCAAGAGCCTCCAGTTTGTTGATGTAACCCATCTTCCGAAGACAATGGTCGTGAACTTGTTGGCCCTTGGACATCTGCGCGGTCATGAACTGTTTCAAGACCTTCTACCAAGTAGAACGATTCTGCTCTTCGTACATTGTCCTGAGACTGTCCAATATGTCCTTGGCAAGTTCGATCTGATCGAACTGCCTCTATATTGGGTTGTCCAATGAGGCAATGATATAGCAGCGGGCAAGGGAGTTTTTCTCCTCCCATTCCTAATAGATATGGCTTTTAATCTCCGTTTGCCATTTTCTGATAAAAGAGCAAACATTAGTCCACAACCTAATTTGATTCATGTTCATTACATAGATATGGCTTTTAATCTACGTTCCATTCCCATTTATTCATCTCTGAGATTTCCCTCCCTTCTCAGTGACGGAGACTGCGAGTTGTCTCTGGAAATGTGGGAAATCACATAGGGTGCATGGAGCCAACTGTTTCAGCTGCGTAACCCCACCACCTTTTTGTGAAGGATCATATTCACTCATCATATGAGTTTTCCCTTTGGCCTCTATCAGACAAGGTTCAGAGCTGTTTTCAGGTAAACCTTTCTGTCCAGTGAGTGCTTACCCATCATATTCGTGAACGCCAAGGTACCGTGAGAGAGTTTCCATTTTCTGGTGAAGCCCCTCCCACATCGGTCTATGATGCCCCTATCATCTTATGAAACACTCAGACAAGCCCAACAGCAAATGGATAGCCCATTTTCTGGTGCGTTTCCTCATTACTGAAGGACCCATCCTCATGCTAATGATGGAAGGCCTTTAGAGAGTTCATCATATGAATCTCCCTATTACATGCACTCATATCAGCTGGAGGGAACAGTAAATTATGCCCTAGTTTGATCTAGGTCAAACCAAAGTGGCTCCCACTGACTTTCACAAAGCCAAATTTTGGTGGGCCCAAATCGACTAGGGTTCCGCACGTAACCTCTCCACGAGGTGTGGGGCCCACCACTGAGGGAGGTCATTCAATGACCAAAAAGGACACCATGGCAATGATGTGCATTCAGCCATGGTGTGCGCAAGAGCCACTATCGATTGAGCATGGGCCAAACACTTATGGCCCATGTACGTAGCACATCACACATCCATACATCACATGCAAGGATAAATTGATCCAATCAATTAAATATCTGTAAAGCCCATTTGAAGCCCATTTTTTAATCCATAATATTAACCATTAATATCATCTAGGTATATGGGTTGAAGCAGGGTTGATCAGTTCGGCCCATATAGCTTTATCTGTGAAGTGGGCTTTTAGCAGTTTTAACAATTTAAAACTGGGCCGTTACAGGTTGGGCTGAATTAAGCATTCAATTATTTATCAATCCTCAGGCCCATTTTGGGAAAAATTAGGGCTGACATTCAGCCTTGATCGAACCCTAGATTCGGTCCAAACAATTTGAACCAATCTTGGTTCGAATGGGTCTAGGGTTTGATCTTTAATTAAATCTTTAATTCAAGAAAATAATCTGAAATTAAATACTGATAAAAGAAAATCAAGAATCAGTCAAACAGGGCTGTTCACACAATCCATCCTACAAAACATAGGTTAGATCACAGTTTGCAGTTTCATAAACTGCAAATCGCAGATTGCGATTCTCCCATCTGCGAAATCTCCTTCCTTGCGCCGCCATCTTCGATCTAAAATTAAAATAAATAGAAATCCTCATTTCTATTAGTATTACATTAGATCGAATACCTATACATTCAGTCTAAAAAAAATAAAAAAAATTATTTTACATACCAAATGTAATAAAATAATCCAAAAACTGCAAAATCGCAGGTTCCCAGCGCAAATCAAGATTTCAATCTCCTTTTGTATGAACAACCCATAAATCAAGAAAATCATAAAGAACAATTCTAAATAATAATCAGATTTATATAAAAATTAATTTCAGATTATTCGCCCATAAATTTTGGGAACAATTTCCCAAAATCCTTATCTGCACAAATCGGGTAGATCGCCTTCTGCCCATTTGCGCAAGTTCAGATCTGAAAAGAATTGGTTCAAGATTTGAACCGTGGGCTCTGATACCACTGAAGGGATGAGAGATCCATCGTATGGATGCCCAAAACTTGCGGAATTAAGTGGGCAAATTGCAAAAAAAAATTTCTCTCTCTTCAATTGGGAATCGCATTCCCTATTTAGAAAATCATATTTTCAATGATCAATCTTGAACCATAACCTGAACCAGATTTGAACAAAAAGACAGTAGGAGAGAATTATACTTGATACGAAGAAATAATATCTCCCAACGAACGTGTTCATGCCCAAGGAAGGATCCAAAGACTGCTCCCATTGAAGATGGTGCAATGTAGGTGGAGCAGAATCAACAGTGTTCGTTCCAAGAACCTAATCCTTCGCAAGAAGTAGCAGGATGGCATGTGAGCACAGCTTCCTATCAGTCCCTTCACAAGGAACTGATATCAAGATCGAATCTTGATTTCTCCCACTGATAAGGAGGTCGAACTGGAAGGTGAGGCGGCAGTAGGAAGGAGGCGGCAAGAGAGAATTTTCGCAGGTATGCTGAATTCTCTCTTCTGTGATTTCAGCTCTAAAGATTTGCAGTGATCTGATGTTCTTGTGATGTCTAAAGGCTGTCGCCCCTTCCTTCTTTTGTAACCTTAAAGGATCAGCTCTTAATCCCATTAGGAGTTGCTGATCCAAATCATATTTGGATCAGACATCCCTTTAGATGATAAGGATAAACCCTTATCTTATCTACAGATTAGATCAGCCTTCTCCTAATCTCATTAGGAGGTTTCCAGCTCTGAGTGGATAGGGTTAAGACCCTATCCTATCTGCTAATCCATTCCCAGAAATCGCCCCATATTTAACTACTTAAATTAGCCCAGTTCGAAATGGGTTTTAGGCCCATTAAGGTTATATGCTCACTTAGCCTTCCTAACTGCTGCCCAGTTGGGCTTCCTTGTATGGCGTGGGACCCAAGCATTGATCTACATATCAGCCACATGGGTTCAGCCTAGCCTTTGTTACAAGGCTTGGCCGAATACACTGTTATGGACAGTGCACCCCCTGAAACCCATCACATGGGCTCTATGGGCCCAACACTTACCCTAAGTGGTCCCTGGGCCAAGCCACCTTGTAACACCCAAGGACTGTGGGCAGATGCAAGATTAGCCCATCAGGTATTATCCTCAATGGTCTTACACTCAACCTCTCAGTCCATAATGATCAAACACTACCCGACAAGAGAGGACCTCTCCCTCGACTGCAAGGAACAGTGTTGCACTCTCTGCTTATATGGATCCCGGGAATTAAAACCTTCTTGCAAACATTCTTGGAAACCATAATATATATATATATATATATACTTTTATATCTCATATAAAATATATTTCGCAAAACAAATCTCAACGATTGAAATCAGCTGCCGTCAGTCTTGGTTTCCATCAATGAGAGTGCATCCCCGATCATTACCTTTGTCCGACAAAGGGGCTGATCCTGTCACTATGATCACCCACTCCGATGAATTCTCAGACTGCCCCAACATATCCAGGTTTTGACCCCCGCTAAGGATCTCACTGATTGGTACATCAAAGACAGCCCAATCCAACACCTAGTGTAGTATCATAATCGAGTCTAGGGGTCGAGTGCAACTTTCCAGTTTTGCCCATTAATCTCCAAGGTCATGGGCAATACTGGAAATCTGGTCCGGCTCAAATATTCAATTAATCCTACACTACATGTGCCTGTCTTACCCTGGCGGCTGAGACAAGCCACTCCAACCGACTTGGTGGCACATCAATGTCAGCCTTATCAGGATAGGTCTCCCTAGACCGATCCACTGGCTGTGGACATTCTAAAATAACACGAGTCTCATTATGTGTCCAGTTTAAGAGGATTACACAGAAACACACCAAAGGAACATGAATCAAATATGTACTTTATTCATTTACAATAAACTCATAATGTACATCATTCTAATTGAAGCTAAGGGCATACAAAAACTGTCTAACACTTTGAGCAACCTCGGTTCAGGTCGGTGTAGTCGACGCACATGCGCCATTTACCGTTAGCCTTTTTCACCTGAACGGGGTTAGCCACCCAGCTCGGGTAATGGACTTCCCTGATAAAATCAACTGCAAGGAGCTTCCCGACCTCCTCATTGACTGCACTCCACTGCTCTGGGGCTAGGTTGCGTTTCTTCTGTCTAACGGGCCTAACTACTGGATCAGTATTAAGCTTATGAATTATGATGTTGGGGTCTATGCCGGGCATTTCTGCCGAGGAATAAGCAAAAACATCTAAATTCTTAAGTAAAAAGTGAACCAGTTCGGATCGTAGGGGCTCCTCGATGGAAGCACCGATCTAAAGCATTCGGGCAGGATCCTCTGCCAAGGCTGGGATAGAGACGGTCTCCTCCGTAGGCATAGCTTGCTCCTCTTTCTACTCCGTTGGTCGCTTCAGCTCGAGGTCGTCAGCCACCTTGGCTTTTCCCTTGAGGGTGGCAACGTAGCATTTGCGAGACTCAAGCTGGTCACCTCGCGCTACCCGATGCCGAAGTCCGTGGGGAACTTCATGGCCAAGTAGTAGGTGGACACCACAGCCCGTAAAGCATGGGTAATCGGCCGACCCACTATGGCGTTGTACGGGGAGGGGGTTGCGACCACCAAGAAGTCGTAGTTGAGCCTCACAATGCTAGGCCAGGTGTCGACTTCCACAAGTATTGTTACCCTTTCTAGGGGCCGAACTTCCTCTCTGCTGAAGCCCACCAGGGGAGTGTTTGCAGGCTTTTGGTTGCTCTCCTGAAGCTGAAGTTTGTCCAAGGCCGCTTTGAAGAGGATGTTTGACGAGCTGCCTGAATTGACGAGGAATCGCTTGACTTCAAAGTCATTGATCTTCACCTTTATGACGAGCGCGTCGTCATGGGGGTAGTGGACCCCGTGTGCGTCGTCCTCTGTGAAGAAGATGGAGTCTTTTGTCCTTGGCAGTTTCGGAGGGTTCTACCCTTCCCTACTGGTCTCGCGAGCTGACGCGCGAGCTGCTGCTGAGGTGCAGCCTGCTACAATCGAACCTCCGACTATAACATGGATGATCCCCCGAACTGGTCTCTCCTCGGGGGGATGCTTTTGCGGTTGCTCTGCTTGCCTGCTGAACTCGGGGGTGTCTCTACCTTGCTCCCCTTATTGACCTGCTTTATTATTATTACTATTACTTTGTACAAAATTTCGTAAATATCCACGACGGATGAGTTCTTCTATCTTATCGCGGAGGTGTTTACAACTTTCGGTACTATGACCGTGATTTTTATGAAAGCTACAATACAAATTTTTATTCTGGGTGCTAGGGTTGGCCTTTAGCTGAGGTGGCCACTTCACGTACGGAGCATCCTTGATCGCCATGAGGATCTCAGCCTGTTTTGTGTTGAGGGGCGTGTAGTCCCTTTCTACTGCTAGAGCTCGGGAGGGCTGGACTGGCCTTACCCCTCGAGCTATGTCCTTCTTCCTGCTGTCGCCTTGAGACGGGGGCTCCGACTCCCTCTTTCTTTTTTCTGGGGCCTGTTCGCCCTTCTGGTTGATTTCCTCCTCAGTCCCAATGAACCGATCCACGAGCTTAAGGAACTCGGTCACGGTTTTGGGTTGGTTGACAACTACGTGCCACTTGAACTCCTTATGGGTGATACCTCGCTTGGCTGCTGTGAGGCGAACTACGGGATCCAGGTCGGGTATCTGCAAACAAGCGTCATTGAACCGCTTGATGTAGCTCCGGATGGACTCCCCTTCCTTTTGCACTATGCCGAGGAGGCTCTCTTGAGTTCGTGGGCACCTCTTGCTGGTGACGAAGTGGGAGGTGAAAACTTTCACGAACTGTGCCCAACTTCTTATCGAGTTGGGCACGAGGTTTCGGTACCAGGTGCGGGCCACTCCTTTGAAGGTAGTGGAAAAGGCCACACACATGTAGGACTCGCTGGCTTGTGCCAGGTGCATTTGGGATTGGAAGGCGTCCACATGGCCATTTGGATCGAAAGACCCATCATACTTGTCCAGAGGAGGGAGCTTGAAATCCCTTGGCATAGGGACAGCAAGGAGTTCTGGAGATAGCGGGGAAGAAACCGAGAGGAGGGGGGTAGCTTTCACTTCACCTGAGCATACCTCCTCTTTTCCTTTGAGCTCGGGAGCGGCTCTGGAAGCAATTCGGCGAGCTCACCGGCGTCTTCGTTGCTGCTTTGCTGGCTCGGCGTTGGTGCTTGACGCTTCGGCGTTGCCGAACTCGATAGGCTCGGACCGCTGGTGACAACTCTGGATCAAAGGGCCCTGTCTATAGTCTGCGTCCAGGACCTCAAATTGATTCTTCGCGAGCGGAAGCTCAAACTGCGAAGGCTGTGGTGACACAGCCTTTGTTGGCTGAGAGGCCCCTGACCTGCCCACAGGCTGCGAGGCGGGGGTAGCTGGCCTCTCCTTCTTGCTAGGGGAAGAGGCTTGACTCTTGACTGGATCCTGGACCTGGGAGGCTTCTCCCCGACGAGGCTGCTCACTCCGGCGGGAGGGCTTGGTCTGCTTCGTGGCCGAGTGCCGAGTGGGAAGCGATGGCTGGGCCTGAGGCAGAGAGGGAAACTACTGTTGGTACTGGTATTGGGAAACCTGGTGCAACACTTGTTGTTGGTAGAGTTAGAATTGTTGAAACTATTGCATTTGAGTTTGCATGGCCCGCATGCATTGCACCAAGTCCTCCAGTTGGTTCAGGTTGGCCGTTGGGGGCACAACCGAGGGTTCAGCAAAGGTTGCTCCTAGTGTAGAAGGGAGTGGAGCAACGATGGGTGCCACTGTAAGAGGCACGCTCAGACTGGGAACTTTGTTCGCGGAGAGGGTGATGGTAAACTATCCAATGTAGACAGTAGGAAGTTGGGGTTGCTCCCCATAAGCATTCTGGTTGTTGCCACGTCCGGCATTGCTGGAAGAAGCCATGAAGAATGCTATGTTTTTGGAAGGAGCTGTAAAAGCTTGGAGGAAGGCTTTTAGAAGCGTTCCCACAGACGGCGCCAAATGATGCGGCACGATCTGGGCACTCCTAGCTGGCTGCTGACTGGCTCCTTGTTAGCAACGGATGATACCTGAGAAGACGAAGAAGAAGGATTTCCAGGGATTTGCCCGGCGGGAATACTCAGAAGCTTAAGTTAGAACGCTGGGGATGAAGGAAAGAGTATAAAAAGCTAAGAGTGTAGGTCGCGCTAGATCACTGTGCTCACGAGGTTAACTCGTGAGTAAGTAAGATAATCCAAGTTCAAAGTGAGTGAATGTATCTCTCCCCTTCACCAAAAAGGATTTTCTAGGGGCATTCTTGTCAAATCATGCGTAACCGCCACACTGGGCTCCTATCGCAGCCGTTACCTGCCAGGTTTGCGCAGGTGATCGTTATAGTGTACTATCCGCTTGGCTGAGTGACACGTCCCAAAGGGGTAGGCACACCTCTATCTGTCGAGAGACGTGGGTGCAGACTGTAGAAAGGACAAGGACTGCGCCGCCAGTCGAGAGACATAGCGCAATCTGACTGGTATAGTCTTGTTAGATGGAAACTTCCTGAGAACGTTGCATCACTCGTTCATAAGTTACTTCATAGCGAGCTATCCTTGTCGCGAGCTACTTTGTAGCAAGCTCTTAGGGGTGCTTCGAGGTGACCCTCATCAAGGTTGGTCTTTGGGGCAGTTCTCCTACTCAGGTGCTGGAGCGAGCTGGTAGCTCGCGAGCTGAAATAATCTTGGAGTATTCCCTTCTCAATTGCTCGGGGGACCTGGAGCTCGCGTTGTAGCGAGCTCCCCCTATAGAGAGCCATGACGTAGCGAGCTGTTCTACAGGCTTGTACTTGGCCGCGGTCAAGCCATGGTGCTGAGCTGTTGCTCGTACTGAATCAGGTCCACGTGTCATCATCTCAACAGGTCGGGTCAAATCATCTTCCATTAGTGACCAAGCAATCTCCAAGATCTCACACCTTGGGCACCTCTTGTAAATTCCAATGACCTCTAAGAATCAGGCGATGAAAGTTGTAAATTCCATACCTTGATAATTCTCATGTAGCGAGTTGGATATATCAAGATTACATGACAACCCAACTCGATTTGAGACTGGCTCTCATACCAAGTTGATAGTAGCCAATGATATTAGATCTATATTCTATAGTAAAGACAATAGAAAAGAAGAGAATGGAGAATGCAAGGAAGAAGAAGAAGAAAGAGAGGAAAAAGCCAAAGAAAAGAGAAGGGTGCAAGTTCTAATGGTCTTGTCTCTCTAGTAAATTGCTATTTATATTAATCAAATAAAAGGATACAAAGATAGGAATACCCCTATCGCCTATAAGAATGATAAAGAACCACTACAAGAAAATAGGTTTATGCCGGCGGTCTTCAATCCGCCCCCTAAACCTCTGTCGGCTTAGGTCAAGACCGCCGGCTTAGATGCAAAAGACCGCCGCCTTAGGTGGCAGGTTCAAATTCTCTAAAGTTGTGGTCACACTGAGACGCCAGCTTAGCATTAATCAGGCAGCAGTTTAGACCGTCGCCTTAGGTTTCTGTCAAAATCCCTTGTGTTCTTAGGTGGCAGACCGAACCGCCGACTTATATGCTAAATGACTGCCAACCGCCGGCTTAGATTTTTTTTTCATTTAATTCTAACCTTTTTTTGGTCATGTTGATAGCTAAGCCGGCGAACAGGACCGCTGGCATATACCTATTTTTTTTCAAAAAAAAAATGCATATACCCGCTTAATTGCAACATTTCTATGGTACATGAATTTTTTATTGATTTAGTATTTTCATACCTATTTAATACAGCAAAACCATTTGACAAAAATCAATTTAAAATTAAATCTATTAATTCAAAGATTATATATTAAAATATCCAATTGACATATAAATAGCACAGGAACTTTAAAAAATAATCAAATTCTCTAATAATGCAGCACATCTTCCAATGCAAATCCACTTAACATATTGATTAAACCTGCAAATCAAAACATATAAATATTAGAATTATATTCGAGTATTTTAACTATAAAGATAGAGGACTAATAAAGGAAAATGAATATTCAATATATTCCTTATTCACTATTACTAAAAAAATTAAAATTCAAATTAAAGTAATGGCAACAATATTTATGTAATATTAATTTAATGGGGGATGACTTATTTTGAACACTTCCTACAATTTTATAAAAAAGGACCAGACCTTGCTTGGTTGGTAAATTATTAGTTGTTAAATGTGAGAATGGTCATTTCATGCTAAAATACTAGATATTAGGTTCATGTCCAATCCATCCCTTCCAATTGTATTATGCATAAAAATATATATGCAAGGTGTATTACTGAATCCACAAAAATTAAGAGAGCAAGGAAATATATATGTGCATTACTAAAGAAATCTATGGTCTGATTAGCTTCTACTTGTTGACATGATTTCTGCCAGTTAGAGAATCTTACAAAACCAGATCTGTAGTTTGTAAGATTCTCTAACTACCAAAGGTACTTTTCAGTTAGGAACCTGATCTTCAAAATCTTATGGACTGATCTTCAGGTTGTAAGCTCAGGTTTTGTAAGATCAGGAGTTAGAAACCTGATCTGTTGTCAACTCTCAGTAAGAAGTTGTACTTTTGTAATATCAGGTTTTGTAGGATAGTATCCAAAATCCTATTCATGTTCGTCCCAACATGTGCCTATCTAATCATTTCTGTTGTCCCCAAACTCCCCACTTCTCAAGCATAGAGGTGTTGTCCCCACCTCTCATGAACTTAATCGAAAAACTCCTTGGTTTTGTCTTTTAACTGTTCAAATAATTAAATAATCAAAATTTCAAAGATACAGTGGTCTATCCAACTTCATTCATGCTCATCATAAAAGTCTACTCAGGAATAAGCTCCAAACTGAGAATGTAAATAACAACTCAAAGATGAACAAACAATTTTGTGTCTCACCAGCCCGATTCCGCGATGTAGAGAAGAGTGATGTAGAAATGGTCAGGTCCCTTCCCCAAAGTAAGGTTCATAAATGCACAATTAATTACTATCACTTATTCACCACATGGTTTGATGAACCTTATCCCACCAGTCTTCTTGTAAGCAACTCTGCAAAAAAAAAAATAAATAATAATAATAAAGGGGGAGAGAACAAAGATCAGGGGATCAGAGAATTCAAAGTAAATTGGGTATGCTGAGTTTCAAGAGATTATTGCTTGGGCCATTTTTTGGATAAGTAGGGCGGAAGAGGTACTAATGAATAATTTGATTTTGGAAGCTTTGAAGGTAGAGAGGATGAAGGGGGTTTTGTTTTTAATGCTAACCACACAAGTGGGTTCTGCCCTGCACCCTTGTAAATTTTGAAATGTGTTGTTGCTTGTGATGATTGAGAGAGAGAGAGAAAGAGAAAAAAAGAGGTACGGATGATAGAAAAAAAGCAAAAACTCACTACTGGCAGCCGCCAGTCTTCTATTTATATTAATCTTTATAAAAAGGCAAAATTATAAGTATGCCCCTGGCGGAACTGTCAGACTAACATCAGTTACAAGGAACACTCAAGCCTTACAACACTCCCCCTCAAGTTGGGCTAAAGATGTCTATCATGCCCAGCTTGTCACATAGCTCATTGTGCCACGAACACGGAAGTCCTTTTGTGAGGACATCAGCAAGTTGTTCCTTGGACTTGACGTAAGGGATACAAATTTCCCTTTTCTCTAGTTTCTCTCTTATGAAGTGCTTATCCACCTCAATATGCTTAGTCCTCTCATGTAGGACCGGGTTGCTGGTGATGTTTATTGCAGCCTTGTTGTCACAGTAAAGAGACATAGGATTATGAACAGCAACTCCAAGCTCACCTAGGAGGTTCTTTAGCCAAAGGACTTCAACCACCCCATGTGCCATAGCTCTATACTCAGCTTCTGCACTTGATCTTGCTACCACACTTTGCTTCTTGCTCTTCCAGGTCACCAAATTTCCTCCCACAAATGTGCAATACCCACTAGTGGACTTTCTATCATCCACGGCTCCTGCCCAGTCAACATCTGTAAAGACTTCCACCTTTAGGTGATTGTGTTTACTGAATAGTAGGCCTGTTCTTGGATGTTTCTTCAGGTATCTAAGGACTCTCTCTGCTGCCTCCATGTGTGGCTTCTTAGGAGAGTGCATAAACTGGCTCAGAACTCCAATTGAATAGGCAATATATGGACGGATCATGGATAGATAAATCAGCTTTCCCACTAACCTTTGGAACTACTTTACATCTTTCAGAGGTTCACCAATACAGTCACCTAGCTTGTTGTCCGCATCCATAGGAGTGTTTGCCGGCCTTGCACCTAACTTACCTGTATCCCGTAATAGATCAAGGGTGTATTTCCTTTGAGAGACAAAGATACCCCTTTTTGAACGGGCAACTTTGATCCCAAGGAAACACTTTAGGAGTCCTAGATCTTTCACTTCAAATTTGGATGCAAGGAATTGTTTCAATTTTTGTATCTCTGAACTCCAACTCCCTGTAATGATGATATCGTCTACATACACTATCAATACGACAACCTGCTCCTGACATCTCTTCACAAAAAGTGTATGGTCAAACTGGCACTATTGGAACCCCATCTCTTGAATTGCCATGTGAAACTTACTGAACCAGGCTCTGGGAGACTGTTTTAAGCCGTAGAGAGACTTTCGTAGCTTGCACACCTTGTTTTCACCTCCCTTGGAAGAGAATCCAGGAGGTTGAACCATGTATACATCTTCTTCCAAGTCACCATTCAGGAAGGCATTCTTTATGTCCAGTTGATGCAATTCCCAGTTAAAGTTAGCAGCTAAGGATAGGAGAACCCTAATCGAGTTCATCTTAGCCACCGGGGCAAAAGTCTCATCATAGTCAACTCCATATACCTGTGTATATCCTTTGGCTACTAGTCTTGCTTTGTACCTTTCAACTGTTCCATCTGCCTTGTGCTTAACTGTGAACACCCATTTGCACCCCACGGGTTCTTTCCCCTCTGGAGGATCCACCAATTCCCAAGTCTGATTTTTGTAGAGGGCATCAATCTCCTCTTTCATGGAATCTATCCACTCAGGGTATTTTAAGGCTTATGCAACATTCTTGGGAACAGGGATGCAATCAACTGCTGATAGGAAGGCTCGGTATGAGGGAGAGATGTGGTCATAGGAAACAAAGTGGGTAATGGGGTGTTTGGTAGTGCACGACCTGACTCCCTTTCGTTGAGCAATAGGGATGTCAAGGTCGTCCACAATGGGAGAAGGGTTAGGGGTTGGACTTACCTCCTGGGATTCTGATGATGTCAGTTGCTCAGTGTTTGGCTGCTCAACAATTCTATCACACTGCTGATCTCTCTGACGAGTACGCTGGAAGACACGGAAGGGAGTGAGGTCCGGAATAGAAGGAAGAGACACCTGAACCTGCTCCTCTTCCACACTACGACTCTCCCCTTGAGGAGAAGGGGGGAAGAACGACTTAGACTCAAAGAAGGACACATCCATAGACACAAAATATTTACGACTGACAGGATCAAAACACTGATACCCCTTTTGAGAGGATGGGTACCCCAAGAAGACACAAGGAATGGACCAAGGGTCTAACTTACCTCTGGATGGAGACAAATCATGGACAAAGGCCCGACAACCAAAGACTCTCATGGGGATGGAAAATAAAGGTGATTGAGGGTACAGTAACTAATGAGGGGCCATGTAATTCAATACTCTAGAGGGCATGCAGTTGATGACATACGCAGCTGTAATTATAGTATCCACTCAAAACTTTTTTGGGACATTCATGTGGAACATCATCCCGCGGGCTATCTCAAGGAGGTGTTTATTTTTTCTTTCTGCAACCCCATTCTGTTGTGGTGTTCTAGCGCATGAGCTTCTGTGAATAAACCCATGGAAGGCGAAGAACTCATTTAGCTCCCCATGGAAGTATTCCTTCGCATTATCGGATTGAAATATCTGTATTTCAACATGGAACAGTATAAACACCATCCTCTGGAAGTCTTGCACTATCTTTTGAATCTCGTCTTTGCTACGCATAGGGATTACCCATGTATAGCGAGAGTAATCATCAATCAATGTAATAAAATACCAATATCCACCCTCAGAGGTTACATTTGTAGGCCCCCCATACATCAAAATACACAACATAAAAAGGAACATTTGATCTTTTATTGCTTGAACGAAAGGTTGTTCTACATTGTTTACTCAACTGACATGTTTGACACATGAACTCTGACACTGAACACGACTTAAATAAAAGTGGAAACAAACATTTTATTACATTGAAAGAAACATGACCTAAACGATTGTGCCACAACAAAATTTGACTCTTATTTGACTGACTATGTGACTCTGAGGATGACACAGAAAGACTAGCTTTGTTGTCGAGAATGTAGAGACCATCCACCAGGTTTCCTCTACCAATCGTCCTCCCAGAAGTTAGGTCCTGAAAAACACATGAGTCAGCAAAAAAGGTTACACTACAGTTTAAAGAACTTGTAATGCTACTAATTGAAAGCAAATTTATGGGAAGTTGAGGGACATGCAATACACAATTCAGGTTAAGGCCATGGGGAAGGGATATCGATCATTGACCTGCAATGGAAGAAAATGAACCATCTGCAAGTCTCACTCTATCCCTTCCTGACAAAAGGCTATAAGAATGGAATAGGTTAGGCTTACCGGTCATGTGATTTGAGGCCCTTGAGTCAATAATCCAAGGGGAATCTGTGGGAGTGACATGGAATGCAGAAGCCACATTACCTGAAGTAGATGCAAAAGAGGTAGATGTTGTACCAGTGACTAAGCTGTCCAATTGCCGCTATGCCCTACCATAAGATTCCATATGCTCTCTGAAAGAATTCATTATATCCTCCTTGGGGTCAGGTTTATTAGGAGGGTCCCGGGTACTACCGGCAACCTGAGTGTCTTAGGTTGCCACATGTGCTGCACTCGTTCTTTTCACGTGACCTTTACCCTGTTCTTGATTCTTTGCTGCCCACTTGGGTTTCCCGTGGATGTCCCAACAGGTGTCACGTGTATGTCGTGACCTTCTACAGTGGGTATAAAAGAGTTTATCTTTATCGTCTGCCTTCTTAGGATCACCTTTCTTCCCTATTGGGTTGTTATTCACCGCAGCCAAGGCAACTTGTTGCTCCCCCTCGGCTGTAACCATCACACTTTGCCTGCTTTCTTCAGATTTGACAAGGGAGTATACTTCGTGTACTGTAGGCAATTCTTTGCTTCCTAGAATCTGCATCCTTATTGGTTCATATACAGGGTTCAACCCTAAAAAGAAAGCAAACACTCGTTGCTGAGAGATCAGCTTCCTGTAGGCCTTAGCATCATCATCGTGCTTCCACTCTATGGCCTGATAATAGTCCAACTCCTTCCATATGGAGGTAAGAGCTGAATAATATGAGGACAAGCTACGGTTTCCCTGTTTACAGGTAGATGACTCAGCTTGTAGTTGGTAAATCTTGGCATAATGCCTTTGCTCAAAATATGTACTTCTGGCCTGTTCCCACATCTCATTGGCGGTGTCTGCCCACATAAAATTCTTCTTCACATTAGGTTCCATAGCTGTGAGGAGCCAAGACATTACCATATTGTTTTCTTGGTCCCACCTATCATGTTCAGTTGTATCACCCTTGGGTTCTTTCACCCTTCCATTGATGTAACCGACCTTACCCCTTGCTGTTAGATAGAGTTTTACACTCTTGGCCCACTCCAGGTAGTTCAGACCATTCAAGGGGGGTAATTGGCATGGAAAAAACCATGGTTTCACCTCCCATACTTGCTGTGTTGCGGGTTGAGGTGTTCCCCGGTGAGGTCAGTTCATGACTTGCCATTGAAAATTACAACCAACCAGTCCAAATGCCACCTAACAGCACAGCCGCCACAACTGGAATGTGGCAACTCAAGGTTTACTCCTAGAATGTGAGCAACAAACTATTGAATATTGTTGAGAGCACAAGAACTACTGCTGAGAATGAGAGATCAGTCACTACAACGTCCAAACAGAACAATAAATAGTCCAATCATCAGTTCAGCACCACCAATACAGATATTACTGTCAGTCCGAATGTGGTTCCCCCACTCTAACCATCCAATTATTCAAACTAGTAATCATATAATAAAGGCATAAGCCCTGCACACCATTGGATAAAGAATACTGAGATAAACTGAAACAAAACCACACCTGTTCAGCACTAGATCAGAACCTGCTAAGGTTTCATTGCACCATCAACACCCTCCTTCGATTAGGGTTTCAGCAGACCAGTACCATCCCACGGCCAAACATAGCTAGGGTTTTCAGTAACTGTCGCATGGAGTCACTAGGGTTTCAACAGAAGTACAATCGCAGGACTTACTAGGGTTTCTGCAAGCACAACCGCCAGAGAAAATTGAAAACACAAGCCGCCGCTAGGGTTTTTTTTTTCTTTTGAAACAAAAGTAGCCACGTCCAATCCCCTTTGGAAAGACTAATGCTAGGATCGTAGGTCTTCTCCAGCCTAGAAATTCCGCTCTGATACCATGTTGCTTGTGATGATTGAGAGAGAGAGAGAGAGAGAAAGAGAAAAAAGAGGTACAGATGATAGAAAGAAAAGCAAAAACTCACTATTGGCAGCCGCCAGTCTTTTATTTATATTAATCTTTATAGAAAGGCAAAATTACAAGTATGCCCCTGGTGGCATATCCTAGGATAAGAACAATAAAAAAGGAAAGAAAGAAATGACTAGTAGCTGAAACTGTCCCACTAACATCAGTTACAAGGAACACTCAAGCCTTACAACAAAATGAAAATTGAAGAGATTATGCATGGCATGGAATTATAGAAGAGATGCCACTAAGTTTAATGAAGAAGAGAGCATTCCTGCTCTAATAACGTCTGCTAGGTACATTTTCATATTACAAAGGGTAATTATTGGATAGTCCAGGTCAATGAGTTGGTGGGCCTTATGCATGGCATGGAATGCAAGGTTCAATATTATATTATAGATCCAACTACAATATTGTACCATATATTTATGGGAGATTGATGGTTTTTTTTGGCAACATGAATGGTTTTTTTTTTCAAAACAAAAAGAAATGCCACATAAATGAAATGACATGTTTAGTATCATACCTTAAGAACTGGTTCACCCCTGTTGGAGGTGGCAGATTTCTTTGCATTTTCTTCGTCTAATAGCTGTGCACGTGTTCCTGCAGCAGATTTCTCAAATTGCTCTTGCCTGGTTTTGCAGCATATAAATGTTTGAGAAATAGTATAATATCATTCTTACATCCTCTAATCTCTCTTTGTGCTATTATGGACAGAGCGTTAAAGCTCTAAACAAGAGAAGCATAACTTAAATAAGTATTGTTAGATGGTTAAGATGGTGGTAGCAAGCACACAATTGTGTCAACATGGTTATGGATTCAGGATTTATCAATCCAGAAACTATATCTATGTAACTTAGAATGGGTGTAATATATTTAGACCTCCAACCAAGGATGGGATAACATTTAAAAGCAATTCCCCGTCCTCATCATTTTAGAAGTAATATATAAGATATTCTGAGAAGAAAACACAATAGAATTAGTAGGTTTACTGTCAAATTACAAGGACAAAGGCTTGTTAGTTATAAATAATCAGGTCTAATCAGGCCAAATCTGACAAACCCAATTAATAATATGGTCAGTTCTGGGTCTAGTACTTGCAGGACACTATAGGATCTGTGTTGGGACTGGATCTGTGTGTTTCTTATTGCTTTGGGACCTGGCCTACCCTGACCTAGCCCAAAATCCTCCCAATTCTAGTCTATGAAGACAACATGTGCTAGTGCCCAGTCCGTTAACAGTGACCAATATCAGCAACAAACTTGTCTTTATCTTGAACCTTTCCTTCAAAGATATGTTTGTTCCTTTCTCTTTGAATACATAGGTTTGCTGGGAACAAATACCTTTTTTATGAGCTTTTGGATAAAGTTTATAAAATTCAAAGAAAATAAGTAACAACAGCTTTCTAAAAAATAACTAATAAGAGAAATTAACAGCAAAGAAATAACTATCTTTCTGTGGTTAAACCAAAACAAAAATGTCAGCACAGATAATTAGGATTCAGCACAGATAAGGAAAAACATGATGGCATTTAAGACCTGCGCCACAACCTGTGCACAATAGCCCCACAATGACGCAGGCTCTCTCTTAAGGAGATTGGTGGCAGAACCAAACCTACAAAAATGTTTCTCCAACTAGAGTTTGGGGCATCAGTGGAGATTCATTCAAACCAGACTATGCTGCAAAAAAGGCTAAAAACAGAAACGGGAAAATGTGATTGAATGGAGAGAGGAATTTGGGGAAAGAATATAAATGGAACCTTCTCACCTTCAAAGTAACGAGGTTCAAAAGTAGGATCATCTTACAAACAGGATGAGCCAGTGGAGCATGCTCAAATTGAGTTGGAGAAATGCCTTAAGTCTAAAGATTTAATCCCCAGATTGAGAGAAAAAGCAGTATATTTGTTGATTTAGAGAGAGATCAACTATATTTGTCGATTTAAAGAGTCCTAACATCTCTAAAGAGGTAAAATCTATTGTAGCAAGACTGAGGGCACACTTTGACATTGCGTTTAGAGGCAATTTTTGTTAGACAGTTTTGTATGCCCTTATCTTCAATCTGATTTGATGTACTTTTGACATTTAATGTAAATAAATAAAATGCATGTTTGATTCATGTTGTTTGGTTTGATTCTGTGTAAGACCCGAAAACTGGACACTTATTGAGACTCGTGTTAGTTTTAAATGTTCACAGCCATTGGATAAGTCTGGGGAGATTTATCCAACTAAGGCTGATACTGGTGTGCCGCCAAGTGTTGGGATGGCCTGTCTCGGCCACCAGGGTAAGACCCAAGGCACATGCAGTGTGGGATTGCTCGAATCCTTGAATCGGACCAGATTTCCAATATTGCCCTAGACCTTGGAGACAAATGAGAAAAACTGAAAAATTACACCTGATTCCTAGACTCGATTACTATACTTCACTAGGTGTCGGATCGGGTTGTCTTTGATATGCCAATCAGTGAGATCCTTAGTGGGGGTCAAAGCCCGGGCATGTTGGGGCAGTCTGAGAATTCACCTGAGTGGGTGATCATAGTGACAGGATCAGCCCCTTTGTCGGACAAAGGTAATGATCGGGAATGCACTCTCTCTGATGGAAACCAAACTGCCGGTAATTGATTTCAATTGTTGGAATTTTGTTTTGAAAAATTTATATTTGATATATATATATATATATACGGTTTCAAAAATGTTTGCAAATGGTTTTAATTTTCGGGATCCATGTGAGTGGAGAGTGCAGCACTGTTCCTTGCAGCCGAGGGAGAGGTCCTCTCTTGTCGGGCAGTGCTTGATCATTATGGGCTGAGAGTTTTAGTGTAAGGAAATTTAGGATAATACCTGATGGGCTAATCTTGCACCTGCCCACAGTCCCTGAATTTTTATAAGATGGCTTGGTCCAGGGACCACTTAATGTAAGTGTTGGGCCCATAGGGTCCATAAGATGGGCTCAGGGGTTCACTGGGCTTCTCAATGAATTCAGCTAGGCCTTGTAATAAAGGCTGGGCCGAACCCATGTGGCTGGTGTGTAGATCAATGCTTGGGTCCCATGCCATACAAAGAAGCCCAACTGGGCAGCATATTGAAAACTAATTAAGCATTGATTATTTAATGGGCCAAAAGCCCATTTCGAACTGGGCTGATGTGATCACCCACTTAAGGAGCAGATCTGAGATTAAGGTTAGCAAAAGGATTGGGCCTTTAACCTAATCCACTCTGAGAGACCAAATTCAAATCAGATTTGAATATGGTAATCTCCTAATAAGATCAGGAGTTATCTAACCTAATCTGCAGATAGGATTAAGATCATCCCCTATCCAGATGCTGATTTGGATTAGGATAACTCCTAATTAGGAGATTTCTTAATCAAGAAGAAAAGAGGAGAAACCCTAAGAGAGAGAGAACAGAATTTGAACCTAGGGTTTTTGAGCAAGAAATCATCCTGCGAATTGAGATAGGATCTCATACACACTCCAGAGAGAAGAGAAGCATTCTTCACCATTTTCATCTTAGGAATTCTCCTCCAGCCACCGCCATTCTCTGAAAAGATTCGATCTTTTGAAGAAAAGAAATCAAGAAATCAGTTCTTGATATCAAAGAACTGAAAAGGTTCGGTGCTCAGTGTTTCTAGAGGATTCTTTTGAAGGATTCAGTGTGTGGAACGCACTCTGCTGGTTCTGTTCCATATATTGTTGTGTCATCTTCAGCAAGAGCAGATCTTGGTGTCCCCTTTGGGCGTGAACACCAACTTTGAGAGATACTGCTTCTCTGGATCAGGTATAATTCCTCCCTTGTCTTTTGGTTCAGATCTGGTTCCATTATGGTTCAAGTAGGATCCTTGAATATTGTATTCTAAATTTAGGGAATATGATTCTCAGTTGGAAGAAGGTAAGAAAATTTTTGAAATTCGTCCACCCATTCTGCAACCTTTTTGGCGTCCATACGATGGATCCTACCATTCTTTCAGTGGTATCAGAGCCACAGGTTCGAATCTTGAACCAAGAAAATCATATCTGAACCTGCGCAGATGGGCAGAAGTTGTTCTACCAAGATTTGGGCAGATTATTTTCTTTTTCCAAGAAATTGTTTTTTGTTGAGGGCGATTGATCTGAAATTAATTTTATTAAATCTAAAATTTATTTAGAACTGTTCTTTGTTTATTTTTTATTTAATGGATTGTTCGAACCTGGAGATCGAAGTGCAGATTTGGCGCAGATGGTCTGCGCAATTCTTCTTTTTATTATTCATTCAATTCGGCCTGTAAAATAATTTTTTTTATTTATTTTATTCTAGACTGAATGTATAGGCTTTGATCAAAAATGTAATTAATTAATAGAAATAGGATTTCTGTATTTTCTTGATTGAAGAAGAAGGCGGTGCTGGAGATTTGCAGATGGAGAGATCGTTTTCTGCGATTTGCAGTTCATGAAACAGCAACCCTAACAATTAACCTATGTTTTGCAGGTGGTGCGAACAGTCCATATTTGATTTATGTTTTTCTAAAATCAAATTATTAATTTCAGATCATTCATGAATTAACTCTTGAGTTGAAAATCAATTTCAGACAATTTCGGACTAGATTGGACCAAAACTGTTTGGACCGAATCTAGGGTTCGAAGGGGATTGTTTTTAGTCCAATTTTTCTCACACTTGTTGTTCCAAATCTGATGTTCAATTGCAAGGATTAATTCGGCCCACCTATAAAGCCCAGTTTTAAAGGGTTAAAACTGCAAAAGCCCACTCTTGTGAGAAAAGCTATATGGGCCGAACTGCTAACTGCGATTCAGCCCATATACCTAGACAATGTTAATTGTTAATGTTATGAATTTTAATTGGGCTGAGTAATGGGCTTTACAGTAGTTAATTGATTGGATAAATTCTTCCATATCATACGATGTGTGGATGTTTGATGTGATGTGACCATGGGCCATAAGAACTTGGCCCATGATGACTCGTTAGTGGCTCTTGTGAACACCATGGCTGAATGCACATCATTGTCATGGTGTCCCATAAGGTCATTGGATGACCCCTCCTTACTTGGTGGGCCCCCCAACCCTGAAAAGGGACGCGTGCGGAAACCCTAACCGATTAAGGCCCACCAGAAATCTGACTTTATGAAAGTCAGTGGGAGCCACTTTGGTATGACCTAAATTAGAAATAGGGCGTAATTTTGTTCCCTCCAGCAAATATGAGTGCATGTGATAGGGAGATCCATGTGATGGATTCTCTAAAGGCCTTCCGTCATTAGCACAATGATGGGTCCTTCAGTACTGAGGAAACACACCATAAAATTGGGCTATCCATTTGCTGTTGGATCTATCAGAGTGTTTCATAAGATGATAGGGGCGTCATAGACCGATGTGGGAGGGGCTTCACCAGAAAATGGGAACTCTCTCACGGTACCTTGGCGTAACCTAAATATGATGGGTGAGCACTCACTGGATAGAAAGGTTTACCTGAAAATGGCTCTGAACCTTGTCTGACAGAGGCCAAAGGGAAACTCATACGATGAGTGGATATGATCCGTCACAGAAAGGTGGTGGGGTTTTGCAGCTAAAACAATTGGCTTCATGCACCCTATGTGATTTCCCACATCGAGAATGTGACTCTGAGGAACAAGAGAGGACCTCCCCATCTCTCTTTGAGATGACTGTCCAGAACTTATATAAAGGGTGTAAAACAAGCCAAAAGAGCACACAAGTTCTCAATCACTTCTGTTTGCAAACATACTTGCCTCTCTCAATTAATAACTATCTCAGAGAAGGTTTCTTTAGAGACTCTTCAACTTTTTTAGTTGCAATTTCTCACCCAATGCTTTATTGTATCCTGAGAATGAATTTGCATGTAACCCAACAACAAACTCAGTAAAACTGAGTGGGGGAAATAACGTTCTAAAGACAGTGCCTTTAGATATGCCTCAAAGCTTCTCCTCTAAATTTTATGACCCAAATTTTCCAAAAATTTTAGAATGATATTTATCTATGGAGGTGGAATCCATGACTTCAATCAAGATGTTGAACCAGGATTTTGTCCAACTTGATCAATTCAATAAGGCTAATTTCAATCGATGGGGATAATATTAGTTTGCTAAAATTGTATTATCTCTTAGATCCGATCTACAACCTCTTCCTAAACCTACCAACAAAGACTCAAAAAAGTTGAAGAAAGAATGGAAGAAATAAGAGGATGATTCACTTCTGTGCCGAGAACACATACTGAATGCCTTGTCAGACATACTTTACAACTATTACCATGAACTCTTATCTCCTAAAGAAATATATAAGGATTTGGAATTCAAGTACAAAGTGCAAGAAGTAGGTACGAACAAATATCTTATCGCAGAAAGTTATGGCTTTACCATGAGTAACCATAAACCCAAACTAGAGCAAGTTCATAAATTGCAAGTGATAGTCAACAAAATTCGGTCCCTAAACATCAGCCTTCTTGATTTTTTCCATGTGGGAGCAACCATTGCCCAACTTCCACCCTCTTGGAAGGACTACAAGAAGAAGCTTCTATACAAGGTAGAAGAATTTACCTTGGAGCAAATACAGCAACACCTTCACATTGAAAAAGACTCTCAGATTAAAGATGACTGAATTCTAAGGTCAACTTTGTGGAAAATGGATCAAAGAAGACTACCCCCAAATTGCAGTGAATAAAAAAGATGGAAACTTCAAGAAGAGCAGCAATAAGAAGGAATTCTGCTATGTTTGTGGAAAGAAGGGGCACTATTGCCGAGTCTGTCAACATTGGAAAGGTGGAAACAAGTCCGCAAATATGGTAGAAGACCAACTAGTGGCCATGATCACTGAAGTGAATATGGTAGAATCATCCTCTAGATGGTAATTTGATTCAAGCATTGTAGTCCATATTTGCAAGGACAAGTCCTTATTCAAAACGTATGAAGAAGTATCTAATGGCCAAGAGGTACAGATGGGAAACCAAACATGTGCCAAAGTCGCTGTAAAGGGCAATGTAGAATTTAACTTCACCTCCGAAAAGACATTGACTCTTAAATGTTCTACAAGTTCCTGATATACGAAAGAACTTGGTCTTAGTAAATCTCGTCTGCAAGAGGGGATTTAGAGTTGTCTTTGAATCCAACAAACTAATCCTACCTAAGAATGAGATGTTTGTTGGAAAGGGATATGGTTGTAATGGGTTGTTCAAATTGAGCATTAATGAAGAAAATGGTTTTGCTTATATTGTTTTCTTTATGGCATGATAGATTAGCACACTTGAATTTTAAATCCATAAGGAAGATGAGTAAACTTGGTTTAATTACTTTTAGTAATGAATTGGGTGACAAATGTGAGATATGTGTAAAATCTAAAATGGCCAAGAAACCTTTCCCAAGTATTGAGAGAAATTCTTAACTTGTAAAACTAGTTCATTCTAACATCTGTGAATTTAATGTGTATTAACTAAGGCAAAAGATATTTCATAACCTTTATTGATGATTTTTCCAGGTACACTTATGTTTACCTTATGAAAACTAATGATGAAGGCATCTGTTGGAGGAAGCACTCCTAACTGCCTACCATCTACATAATAGAATTGTCCCTACGACTAACAATAAATGTACAAATGAATTATGGAAATGAATAAAACCTAACTTAAAATACCTAAAAGTGTGGGGCTGCCTAGCATATTATAGGGTACCAGATCCTAAAAGAATTAGGTTAGGACTTAAAGCAAGAAGTATGTTTGTTGGATATGTAGAACATAGTAAGGCATATATGCTCCTAGATTTTGAATCCAACATAACTATTGATTTTAGAGATGTTGAATTCTTTGAAAATAAACTATATTCTGAATCCACAGAAAATGGCAGAGAGCCAAAAAAAGAAACTCAAACTTCAGGAACCTATCTATAACAATGAAACTGGAAGAATAAATGAAATATTTGAAACACCCACTATAGAACCCAGAAGGAGTCAAAGACAGAAAAGAAAAGCACTTAGGTTTTGACTTTTTTCTACCTAGTCAATTATGTTCCTTATTGAGGTTGATAAAGAAAACGTGTTAAACAAGATACCCATTGTATTAAACATTGTAAATAATCCGAAAACCTATAATGAGGCCATGACTGTCAACACCCGACTTTTGCTCAATTCGCTGCTTGAACCTCCAATTTACCCTGAACATTCGATTAAGCTCTTCCGATCCGTACCATTAAATTTACCCGATACCAAACCAATGGTCTTGATTAACTCTCATCTACACTTTGACCCCTAGATCTGACCCCACCATCATATTCAAGACCTCCCAAAATACCTATCCAGCAAATCTCAACTTAAAATTTCTCTATTTACCCTCTCATCAATTGAAGGTTACATTTCGAACCCTCTCGTTAGCCTAAGACACCAACAACCTAGATTGTCTCGATCTTAACACATCTAAACCAATTAGACCACACCATTAAACCCTGGACATACCAAAAAACCTTCCCAGAAAGTTTCAACCCAAGATTCTCCCATTTACCCTTCCATCAAACCAAGATTGCATTTTGGATTCCCTTGTTAACCCAAATTCCAACAATCTTGACCCCCTTAACCAATCAAACATTACCAACAGACCCTAGATACCCTAAAATGCCCGCCTGTAAAATTTCAACCCAAAATACCTTTATTTTCCCCTATTGCACCAAGATTTCATTTCAAAGCCCTTAATTGATTGAACCACTACCCTCCTAGATCTGCCAGATCCGGGCCTAGTTGAGCCAAACCAATCCTACCAATCAACTCAAAATGTCCGAAAACTCTAACCTATGAAATTTCAACCAAAAATACCTTCATTTACCCTTTTATCTAAAAAGATTTTGTTTCAGCCAATCTTACTAACTCGTATACACAAAACCCCTCTCTACAGTCAGACCCATCTCAATCCTTCACATTTGGATCCAAAATAGCTGGTTTGACTCCATGGACCCGGTTTGACCCACATATCGCAGAATTACAAAAATACCAATGAACTTCCCAAAATTTACGAAAATGCCCCTAGCTCCCATATAAAATTAAACCCATTGTTTTTCATTCACCCTAATCCATTCAAATCCATTGTTTGGCACTATTCATTGGTGTCTTCCTTCAAACCCAAAACCAGAATGGCAGCAATGGCGAGAAGGAGCTCTTGACATAGCAGCGTCCCCCTTGTACCTCTGGCCTCTCTTTCTCTCATTTTCTCTCTTCCTATTTTTCGTCATCTTCTTCCTAGAAATTGCGACATTGTTCATCTTCCCCTTTCTCTCGACGCAAAGACAATGAACAGAGGAGATCAAACCTTCATCCAACGAAGCTTCCCCACTTTTTTCCTCCTCCTTTCTCTTGTTCTCTTGTTCTCTCCCTCTCTCCTTATCGTATCAACCCAACCAACCTAGCTTCCTCTCCCTTATTATTGTCACCCATTTTTAGAGGAAAGGGGCCTCATTTCAGATTCGAAAATTCGATTTACTAGCTTTGATAATGACTCCGTTCTCCTTGGAAAAAGCATACAACCAAGAGATTCTAAATCCAAAAGGATTGGGAGAGGGAAGGTATTAGGCACCCCTCTCTCCAAGCTGCTGTAACAACCCAAAACGGGAGCAATTCAAGCTCAAATTCTAACAAAACACCAATGAAAAGGGTTGTTCAAAACTCCAAAAATCATGTGAAAATGCTCCCAACATTACCCAAAATTGATTTGAGGTGATGTTATTGGGTCTTAGGTACTGATTTCCCTAAGACCTTCGCTTCTCTACCTCTTTTTCCCAATCTGGATAAAATTGGTAATGCAAATTTCCCACGGTTTAGGAACCTCAAGCAACGCGGAACACTGAAAACAAAGATTTACGAATTTAAACTTAGAAAAAAAAGACGGTGGAATGAGAGACTTACCTCTCATGTGCAACCTTGAGGAAGGTTTTTCAGCAGCTAGAAAAACTTCAAATGAAGCTTGGGCGAGCTATCGAGTTGGGATGAGTATTTCTAGCTTTAAATCTTCAATTTGGAAAGTAGGGAAAGCATATTTGGGGCTTGAACTTCAAAGACTTTGGGATTTTAGGTAAAATTGATGTATTACAAAGGTTGGGACAATGCTCTTCTCTTCTCCTCCCCTCAAGCTTGAGCTTGGCCTCAATTTATAGAGGAAAAGGGAGGGAAATGGGTTTGAAACTTATCCAACTACAGTGCCTAGGGTTCAATAGAACTAGACCTGTTCATGGGCCAGGCTCGAGCTTGGCTTTTGTCAAATGCTGAGTGGGCCCGACCCGAAGCCCGACCCCGACATAGTGTAAAGTCAGGCCCGAAGCCCAGCCCATGAACATGTCTAAGCAAAACTCTTTTACTGAAATAGTCAAGGTTTTTTAGAGGAAAGGGCCTTCAGTTGACCTTCTCTGTGCAAAAGATTTTCTCGAGTTTGGAAGGCTTTTTATGGATTATGTGCATCCAATGAGGGTTTGGCACGTGCTAGATGTTGCAGCCCCGTATTTAGGATTGACAGTGGCAAAAAACATAAATTTGATGAACTTTGAATGTGGTTTTGTCCTTTCTTAGTTTCAAGTGGGGTCTGTTTGGTATTTTGATCTTTTTAAGCCTATTAGACTCAAATTCATTGGTTGAGGTGTTTTAATGAGGTCAAGTAATGAGCTGACATCAGTCCCCACCCTCTTAAGATCCTAGGTTGGGACATTTGATGTAGCATTTAATCCGGTGCGTCAAAATGGCATCTTCCTAGTTTAATGGTCAAACGGGTTAATTAAGATGTGAAATTTGACAAGCTAGATTTTTTTGGGTCTTTGAACATGTTGGTGGGGTCCAATTGGTCAAATAAGGCTTTGATGATGGAGATCCATGGCAGGTAAGCTTTTGATCAATAAAATTTGTTAAAACAGAATCAAGGTTTGATGATGGGTCAAATGAGGGAAATTGAGATGAAATTTGGTGGGTAGGTATGGATTGGGATTATGAGGTTGTTGGAAGGGTTTGATCGTGTCAAGTATGTATAGATCATCGGTTTTAGGCTCGAGAAGCATCATAATTTAGGGCTGCAATTTCGTGAAATTTGTTCTTTAAGGATTTTGTTTCACGTGATGGACTTTTATCGGGGATCAGGTATGGTGATGTGGCACAATCAAGATCATCAAAAGGGAATCATGTAGATTTAACGGTTGATTTATAGGCATTTGGGCTAAAATTTGGTTTCTTAGGATTTTGACATATTTTAAAGAGATTGGTGTGATCTGATCAGGCATCTGGAATGTAGGAGATGGGTTAAAGAAGGGACGTAGCAAAAATCGGGTGTTAACACCATTGTTTCTTATCATCTTCTCATTGGCACATCAGTAGAGTTACAACGGTGAAGGTCCCTTCCAGTTCTCACTCCATTTCGAGTCGGTAGTAGTAGGGATTGTTCGAGTTCCCTTCATAATCATCTCTTGACCACTATTCCTACAGGAACGCCTAATTTACTATGCTAGTAGAACATTCAAACCAGTAGAGAATAATTATTCCCACATGGAGAAACAGTGCCTAGCACTAGTTTTCCATGACAAAAATTTATACATTATATACTGGGTAAAAGGTGATTTTGATAGCAAAGAGTGACTTTGTCCGATACTTCATAAACGAACCCCCACTGTCTAGGAAACTAGTAAAGTGGATAATGCAATTGAGTGAGTATGGCATTGAGTACGCCTAGTTGTGAGCACCTAATTTTTGCTCGGACCCCCTGAACCAATCAGACATCACCATCAGAACCCAGACATCCCCAAATACCCACCTGTAAAACTTTAGCCAAAAATACCATTGTTTGCCCCTTGATCACACATAGATTATGTTTCGAGGTTCTAAATTGATCAAATCAAACCCTTTTCAGATCTGCCCGATTCGTGCCCAATTGGCCCAATCTGACATCACTAATCAATTCAAAATGTCCCAAAAACCTCACCCTGCCAAATTTCAGTAAAAAATACACCCATTTACTTATCCATTTAAAAAGATTTCATTTCGGCCAATCTTGGTGGCCCACAACCACCCCTTGCAGTTAGGGCCACCTCAACCCTCCGATATTTAACCCAAAAATCCCCACCATTGAACCAAAAATTCATTATGACCCAGTTCTTCAAAAATTACCAAAATGCCCATAGATTTCTTTGAATTTATCGAAATGCCCTTAACCTTACGTATAAAACCCAGCATAACCTTCTCATTGAATTTAATCTACTGTTCACCCTCTTCTTCGCTCGAAGGCAAAACCAACGCAGCTGCACCATCATCTTCGACCTCCCACATCTCTCTCTCTTTCCCTCTCATTCTTCTTCCTCTTCTTCTTCTTCTTCTTCTTCTTCTTCTTCTTCTTTTTAAATCCCAAGAATCCACTGTTCATCTCCTTCGACAGAGAACCAGAGCGGCGGCAGTTCTCAGCCCAGTAGCCTTTTGTAGCTCTGGCATATCGTCACCCCTTTCTGGTAGCCTCCTCTCCTCTCATTCACTCCCTCTCTCTCATTCTCTCTCTTCATTGAAATAAATTGAACGAGAACCATTGTTCATCATTTTCAACCTCAAGACGAAGAACAGTGTTGGCATTCTCTTCCCCGACCATTCCCCCTTTCTCATCCTTTTCTTCTTTCCTATTATTCCTCCTTGGCTCCTCATTCTTCTTCTTCTTCCTCTTTTTCTCCCTGTTTGTATCGTTTTCCAAATCGCGCTCACCTTGTTCTCAATTGCAGAACTGTGTTTTTGTCAATGTTTGGATGGTTGATAAAGAAAATTAGATGACACTCGAAAGGCATTTGTCTTTTCCAAATGCCACTTAACGGTTGGTTAACAACAGGTATTGGATTGTCATGTTTTGAAAGTTTAGGTACTGAAATGTCGCATTTTAAAGTTCGGGAACCAAAGTGGCACTAGGCCCAAAGTACAGGGTACTAATCAGGAATTTTCCCTTGTTCTTAATCACATCATTGATTTTATTAATTTATCGAGTCACTAATTTTCTACTCTTAACACATCATCAGTTCCAACAATTTTCTTATCACATTATAGCACATTAGCTCATTGGAATTAACACTTCACAAGTATGTCATAAGTTGCATTATCTTTTATCAGCATCTTCCACAAGTACTTGTGTTTTACAAATTTTGGGAGTTTGATCGCTTTGTAAACACATAATAATGTTTCCACATATGGTATATCATAAATTAGAATTTTTCACTACATAGCACATGGAGCATCTACCCCTCTGGCACATCATGAATTCCACTCCATAGCACAAGATTTTTTCCATTGAATAGCACATGGTTTTTTCACTACATAGCACATGGTTTTTCCACCCTTTGGTACATCACAAATCATATTTTCTACTACATAGACATAGATTTTCCGCCATCTAGCACATCATAAATAAGAATTTTTCGTTGTACAGCACATGAATTTTCTGCCTTTGGCACATCATGAATCAATATTTCTTTGCACTATAGCACATGCTTTCCCGCTTCATAGCATGAGTTTTTTTGCTTTACTGCACATGATTTTTTTCGCTCTCTAGCACATGAGTTGTTCTGCTACATAAGACATGGATTTTTTTCCTTTGGCACATCACAAATCAATGCTTTCCGACACTAGCACATGTTTCTTTGCTTTATAACACATGAGTTTTCCATCGCATGGCACATGGTTTTTTCACCTTTGGCACATCACAAATCAATGTTTTCTACTAATAGCACATGTTTCTTTGCTTTATAGCACATTTGTTTTCTGTTGCATAGCACATGGTTTTTCCACCTTTAGCACATCACAAATTAGTGTTTTTCGCTACTAGCACATGTTTCTCCGCTTTATAGCACACAAAGTTTTTTGCCATTGGCACATCACAATCAGTATTTTCTGCTCTATAGCACATGGATTAACCGCCTTTGGCACATCACTATCGGAATTTTCCGCTCTATAACACAAGGATTTTTCGCCTTTGGCACATCACAATTAGTATTTTTCACTCTATAGCACATGGATTCTCTTCCTTTGGCACATCACAATCACGATTTTCCACTTTATAGCATATGGATTCTTCGCCTTTAGCACATTACAAATCAGGATTTTCCACTCTATAGCACAGAAGTCTTTCCACCTTTGGCACATCACAATTAGTATCTTTCGTTCTATAGCACATAAGTTCTTTTTTGCCCTTCGGCACATCACAAATTAGAGTTCTTCGCTTCATAGCATATGGGTTTTTCCACCACTTTGGCACAACATAAATCATTGGTTTCCTCGCTTCATAGCATATGGTTTTTTCCGCCACTTTGGCATATTATAGATCAGAGTTATTTGCTTCATAGCACATAGGTTGTTTTGCCACTCTAGTAAATCATAAATCACCGATTTCTTCGCTCTATAGCACATAGGTATTTTTCGCCATTCTAGTATATCACAATTTTAATCAAGGTTTTGTCGTTATTTTCATCGCCACATGGCACATTATTGATTTCAATGTTATGCTTTCTCACCTTACGACAAATAGTTGACCTCACTCCATAAGATCATTTATACTTGTTAGAATGTCCATTATTGCCAAAATTAAATTGACTTCATTCATTGAGTTGATTTTATTGTCATTTTCTATTTGCTTTCTATGTTTTTCTTCATGACAAATGTACCATGATTCCGAACGTTCTTGATACCTAGGAGGGGTCACTTTGCTAAGAATAAAATGGCCTGAACATGATGAAACGATGTTGCACAGGAACTTTTCTTTTTGCCTTCCCTCGCCATAATCCTCCTTCCTCATGTCGCCCCTCTTCCAAGCCTACCATTTGCAAAAATCTCTGTGTACTTCTTTCGACCTTTATTATTTCGTAGTCTCCTACCTCACAACAAAGAATGGCAGATGTTAATACCTGATTTTTTCTTGGTCCGCCGCCTAAACCCCAATTCACCCAAATTCCCGATAAAAAACTTTCAATCCTTCTAAAACACCTAAAAACCCAAGAAACCCGAATTTCACCCCGAGAGCCCTCAAATCTGGTGTTAAACTTGCCCGATACCAATCCGATGGCCCCCAATCAACCCTTGTCTACACTTTTACCCTTAAATCAGACACAAAACCTCTCAAAATACACACCCATAAAATTTTAGCTCAAGATTCCTCCATTTACCCATTCATCAAGCGAAGATTCCATTCTGATACCTCTCGTTAGCCTAAACACTCAAACCCAGATTCCCTTATTCTTAACACATCCAAACTGATCAAACCACACCATTAAAGTCTGGATACATCAAAACACTTGCCCAAGTATTAACCCCATATTCCCCCATTTGCCCTTCCATCAAACTAAGATTTAATTCTGGATCCCCTCGTTGACCCTAATTCCAATGATCTTGATCCTCCTATACCAATCAAACATCAGAATCAGATCCCAAACATCTTCAAATACCCACCTGTAAAATTTCAGCCTAAAATACCCTTGTTTGCCCCTCAATCATGCATAGATTCTGTTTCGATGCTCTATATTGACCAAATTAAACCTTTTCCATATCTGCCTGTTCTGTGCCCAATTGGCCTAATTTGACACCACCAATCAACTCAAAATGTCCAAAAATCTCACCTTGCCAAATTTCAGTCAAAAATACCCCCATTTACCTATCCATCTAAAAAAAAATTCCATTTCAGCTAATCTCGTTGGCCCTCAACCACCCTCTGTGGTCAGGGCCACCTCAACCCTCTGATATTTGACCCAAAAATCCCCACCATAAAACCAGAAACCTGGTTTGACCTCCTTAGACGACATAGTTTTTTTCAAAATTACAAAAATATCCCTAGATTTCCTCGAATTTACTGAAATACCCTTAATCCAAAATATAAATCCCAGCCAAACTTTCTCATTGAATCCAATCTACTATTCACCATCTTCGCTCGATGGCAAAACCAACAGCGGTGGCACCATCATGTCCAACCTCCCTCATCTCTCTCTCGCTCTCTCTCTCATTCTTCTTCATCTTCTTTTCAACTCCTGAGAATCCACTATTCATTTCCTTCGACAGTGAACCAGAGCAATGGTAGTTCTCAACCCAATAGGTGTATCATCTTCCCTATCTAGTAGCCTCCTCTCCCATTCACTCCCTCTCTCATTCTTTCTCTTCATTGAAATAAATCGAATGAGAACCATTGTTCATCGTCTTCAACCTCGAGACAAAGAATAATGCCGGCATTCTCTTCCCCGACCATTTTCCCTCTCTCCCTTTCTCTCTCTCATCCTTTTCTTCTTTCCTATTATTCCTCCTCATTCTTCTTCTACTTCCTCTTTTTCTCCCTATTTGCATTGTTTTCCAAATCGCGTTCACCCTGTTCTCAATTGTAGAAAGGTCTCACGACGATGTCTCTTCTTCTTTTCAACGACAACTAAGGCCATGTTTGGTTCAATTCTCATTCTTACCCAAGATGAAATTCTAAAATGGAAAAGAATGGGTAGAAAAAAAGGTAGAATGAGAAAATATTGCTATGAACCAAACACTTTTTTCCTAAAAATGAATTCTATTTAGACTGACAAGTGTCCTATGTTGCTCATTTTCATTCTTTAAAAAAAAATTGTGCCAGTATTCACAAACCACCAGCCTAGTCTCCAATTGGCATAGATGTTTTGCAATAGTAATTTCATAAAAGTGCTTTTATAAAAGTAAAAGTACTTTCATAAAAGTGATTTTATAAAAGTAATTTCTTAAAAGTGCTTTTGTACTTTCATAAAAGTACTTTTGAAAAAGTTGTTTCATAAAAGTACTTTTGTAAAAGTGCTTTCATAAAAGTTCTTTCATAAAAGTACTTTCAAAAAAATGCTTTCATGTAAAATTACTTTCGTAAAAAGTACTTTATAAAAGTGATTTCCTAAAAGTACTTTTACAAAAGTGCTTTCGTAAAAGTGCTTTCATAAAAGTTCTTTCCTAAAAAGTGCTTTCGCAAAAGTAAGCATCTATAGCAACAATTTTATAGGTAGAGTTTTCTCAAAGAATTAAATGAGCAAGATGGGGCATGATTATTTTTCATGCTGTAGGCTAGTCAAGTTTTGGGCTATGGGGCTGATTTTTCATTCTAAAAAGAATGTGGCCCCCTAGGCAAGAATTTTGTAACCAAAGACTAATGTTATTCATTCTTGCCCATTCTTTCCTATAATGAGCTAGAATTAAGAGAATGAGGCTTAGAGCAGTGAACCAAACATGGCCTAAGGAACCTGTTCCCTCTCTCTCATTCTCCTCATTTCTTCTCCCACATTCCCTCCTTCTTGCTCGTCTCCACCTTCATTCTATTTCTTCCACTGAACCAAAGATCAATGTTGATAATCGTCTACCTCAAAAAACGTAGAGTGGCAGCAACCTCCCCCCCGCCTCATCGTTAAGCCCCACGAAAGCAATCCTCACTTGAAGGTGAATCCCACACCCTAGCAGTCGGGTTTTCGTGCTAAGCTTTCGATTGCGGATCATCGATCACCTTTGTTATTCCGGAAAGGAAGTCAGGGACAACATTCTATCCCCTACGCATCATTTGGTTTCTGGCCAAAACTAGACCAGGTAAGCCCCTTTGCACTATCCTCTACTAAACTTGTGATAGGGAGGGGAAATAACTGACGGAGCTGGTAATCAGTTTCGTCCAACCAGGCTCTTGTAGGTTTTCAATACTGACCCAGTCTCAATATTGTTTCTTCAAGAGCTTGATAGTTATTTTTGAAATGTAATTGTTTATAATTCTTAGTTTCCTTTTTAAATTTGCGTTCCTCTGTGATGATTACTGCCTATAATTTAGATTCTAATCATGTTAAAATTGATCAAACTTGAATCCTAATGTTGGATCTGTTCTAGCTGTTGATTAGCTTAGGTTACTATCTCTTTGTGTTTTTGGTTACTTGAATGTCTTGAATAATTATTTCATTCTAGTGCAGCTAACTACCGGACAAAGTAGTTGAAAGGGGGGAATGACTTGTAAATTAGACTAGACAAGGGAGGCTATGGATATTAGAGGATGAAACTGATTTGAGAAAGAATAAAATAAAAGAGAATAATGACAAAACCAAAAAAAAATTAGGAAAAGGGAATTTGACAAAGAAATTGAGAATTTTTTATGGTAGAATAGGATAAATAGACAGTAAATCTAGTGAATAAATTTGGGGATAGGGATCCATGAGAAAATGATAAAAGTGTATAATTAAAAAGGGGAAAATACAACAAATAATAATAATAATAAAACAAATAATAAATAAGTAAGTAAGCATAAATAAATAAAAATGGGAAAGTGAAAGTAAAAAAAAAAGAAAAAATAATAATAAAAAAAAAGATATACAAAGTAAAACAAAGAAAAAAAGAAAATAGTAGAAAATACAAAAGAAAAATAATAATAATAATAAATTATTATTAGTTAATTAATAAAAGAGGGGGGGATTTATTTTGTTTGCTTTTTTTATGATTTATTCTTATTACTTATTTGGTACTTGTACTTTTTGTAACCCCATGTGGGCCCCACCTATCGAACCCAGGAGAGGGGTAACTAACTGATTTTGATACCATTCTCGGAGGTTCCATCACCTCCATTTCCATAACTGATGGGTGGTGACTCCATTTCCAGCCCGAGTGAGTCGTTTCCCAACACTCACACCAACCAAAGGCAATCAAGTGCCAAGCTGTAGCAAACCTCCTAGAGGCATTTCCCATAGGCAGTGAGTTTTACATCTATGAAGTACTCGGGAAACTCCCCCTCATCGCATTTGTAGAGGACACCGAATGGACATTAACGTTCGATGGCAGCTGGCTAGCTGCACCAACTCTTCTGCAGGGGCAGGGGTAACACTAACTTCCCCATAAAGAAAATTCATGGCCTATTCCTTTAAACTCCAGTTCCCTTGTTCTCACAATATTGCGGAGTATAAGGTGCTCGCACTGGGACTAGTCACCACAAGAGATTCCAGAGCCAGGAAAGTGAGTAATCAGAGACTCGAAGCTGGTAATCAACCAAATGGGAGGAGAAACAACTATTAAAGAGATATCCACACTCCCCTATAGGACACTAATCCAAAGCCTCACCAAGGATCTGGAAGTGACATATGAGCACCAAAATAGAGACAAAAATGGATATGTTGATACACTTACCTTGGGGTCTAAAATATAAACAAGTAAGGAGCCCATCACCATAACCATCTAGATGCAGGGCCAACCTTCGATAGACAGGTTAGCACACTGGATAGAGACAAAAGATAAGTTACAAGAAAATGACTAGAGGTTACCCATAATAGAAAAATTGCAAAACCCAATCTCTACGACCAGGGACAACAAAGTACTGTTACAATATCAAGTAGTCGATGGGGTGCTCTACCATAAAATGGCAAATGAAGTAAGGGCATAGTGTTTAGGAGTTGCGGAAGTAGCAATAGTGATAAAAGAGATCCACGAAGCCTATTGCAAAGACAATACCACTTCCCTATACAGGAGACTATAACGAATGGGTTGCCATTGGCTAGAAATGAAAAAGGACGCAACCAAGTTACAACATCAGTGCAATAAGTGTATACCTGTTATGGGCCCGGGCGTAGGATCTCGTCACGGATCGGTCCACGGGGAAAACTCCTAGCCTTCCCTTGCCCTTCCCTTTGCGTGCTGACCCTATTGTGGCAAACTAGGGGGTGATTTGTCCAAGAGATCACCCTAACTCTCCTAAGCTCTTTCTTGATCGAAAATTCAATGCCTTTATTCCAATTCCAAGCTCCTTTAAATAGGAGATTACAAGAGGATTTCCTTGTTATATTCGGCTAGGATAATCCATCTCTTATTTCTACTGGTAACACAACTCCTACTAAAAACAGGGGATAAGTAGACGGGATAAGGGATAAGGTAAGCTAGCGGTGAGTTGGCTAGAGTGGCAAGGTAAGTGGGCCCCTGATGAACTGTCGTGTGGGCCCCCCCTTCAATGCTACTGCTCAGTGCTGCTGCCCTTCACTGCTGCTGCCGGCCGCAGTGGTTAGGTTCGCCTACGAGTGTGTCTACTGCTTCTGTGTCCGCAACAATACCAAAATCAGATAAGAATGCCTCATCGTAGGCACAACAGATTGCAGAGAAGCATACATGGCATACCTCAAAGATGGCACAAAACCCACAAATTTCCCATTGAAGAAAAAATTTCAACTCATAATCAAAAGGTTCTACCTACAAGAATGATTGTTGTATAGGAAGTTGTACACAGGCAAACCCCTATGATGCATAGCGGGTGATGAAATAGAGGAAGTCTTAGATGCAGCCCATAGCTCCAAGTTAGCCACCCATCAAGGGCAGATAGCCATGCACAATCACATCCTACATCTCAGCTTCTACTGGCCAGCCATGCTAGAGAAGACACAGAAAAGCATATACGCAAATGTCATACCTACCAAATACATCGTCGTCGGATCAACCAGCCAGTCAACAAACTCCACCCAATAGTTGCGCCTTGGCCATTCCATACATGGAGGGGGTGGACTTGATTGGCAAAATCAATCAACCATCCAAGGGATACTACTTCATTCACATACTACTTTAGCAAGTGGGCCAAAGCCCTTCCATTAAGAAGGGTGGTTGCAAAGGATTTTGCGAACTTCCTCGAACAGCATGTCGTCCACCGCTTCAGTGGACCTCCTAGGCCAGTACAGGACATGACTAGGGACCTCCACTACCTACTACCCACAAGGGAATGGGCAAGCAAAGGCAGTAAACAAAACTCTACTAAAAATTCTAGGCAAAATGGTGGCTGAAAACCAAAATGACTGGGCTTACAAACTCTCTAGTACACTCTGGGCGTATCGCATATCAATCAGGAAAGGAACTCAAGCGACCCCTTAATCTTTAGTTAACGGGCAAGAAGCCATCTTACCAGCAAAAATACAGACAGTATCTGCCAAGGTGGCCCATGTAATGGGCAAACAATTCAAGATGGACCAAATGATCTGCGGTAAGTGAGAAGTAATAGACGAAGAACGAGAAAAATGGCTCCAGAAGCAAATAAGATACAAGCATCTCATGGCCTCGAACTTCAATAAGATGGTAAAGCCTAGAAGATTCAAAGAAGGCGATAAAGTACTCAAAATGTCTCTACATGTAAGACAAGGGAAATATGTTGGGAAGTTTGCACCCAATTGGATCCTATGTTGTAACAGAAGCCCATCTAACATGATATTATGTATTATGGGACCTCCAAACGAATGAAAGGGATGAAAGAATGAATGGATATTGGTTAAAGCTATACAATGAATAATGATTGACAAACTTTTATATGTATTATTATATGTTGATTCAATAACATTGTCTTCAATCTTGAGCATACCTTTTGTTCACTGTTTACATATTCTTTGCATGGGCATAGCATTTAATGAATCAATCTTCCCCTTTGCATTACTATCTCTATTACTTGTTGCTTATAACAAACTATTCCCGATTACATAATGCTTGGAAATTTATGCACATCGCAAATCCCTACAACCCCAGGCACTCACATCGCATGTCCCTAGCAACCTCAGGAGGCCTTAGCAACCCCAAGCGCTCACATCTCAAGTCCCTAGAAATCTCAAGAGGCTCTGGCAACCCAGTCACTCACAAAAAGGCCCTGACAACCCCAAGCCTTGGCAACTTGAGCTGGGAACGATCCAAGCATTGCTAGGATGCATTACTCTAACCTTCCAACAAACATTGCCAACAGTACCACTAACGGAAAACCCATGGAATAAAGGCGGGAATGCATTGCAAACGACAATCTCTGATGCGCTGATATGGCATGGTCATGATCAATGGTCTCTCCACATTGCAACAAAAGAACTCAGTAGCATAATCAATACATAGACAAAAAAGTGTTGCAATCGCTCATATCAAAATAAAAAAGGCGCAAAGAGGACTTTTGTGCAACCTAACATCTCAAAACACAAACAGACCAGGTATTGCAACCATCAGTCTGCGTTGGTGAAACATGTCACTTCGTAAGGAATAAGAGCAACCTGAACTTTATAAACGATCGTCCCTCCTCCTACCACGACTAGGGACGATCAAATTGTGTAACACTTAATGATCACACCGAAAAATAAGGCAAGACATAGTTACAACGCTGCTCTAGAAATTTCATATCATTACATTCACACTACAAGTAAGAATATGTTACAAAAAAGCAACAATATTGACAAAAGAAGCTTTTCTTTCCAAGGAGTCTCATTTATAGCAAAACCTATAACAAATTCAGTCTGATTACAAAAATGAGAGTACAACAACCCGTCAGCCATAGCCATACCACTCATGCTGGAGTTCAGATATAACATTTATCTTCAATCTCTGATCTCAGACTTGAACAAGCTCAACCAGCTCCTCCCAAAGTTAAGATAGCTTTCTCTGACGTCGCTCCAACTCCTCACTAAGGCTTGCTCTCGCAGCCTCATTCTTTGCAATAGCAGCATTGACAATATTCAGTCGCTTCTGAACACCAACATAGCTTTTTGGGGACAGTGGCACATAATCCTTGTGGCTGGTCTTCTAGAACACATGAGCCATTCGAATAATTCTCTCTTTCGCACACTCCATGTTAAAGCCCATCATAACAAAGGAAGTGCTTGTCTTCAGCCATCAAGAAAACAATAACCAGGATAGGGGGTCCACCACAACAAAGCCCAGAGGGAGCATCTCCTCCTTCTCGTAATGCTCTATCAACTCCCTCTCGACCATAGAAAACTTGGCCTGGAGGGATGATGCTTTATCCCCACCAATATTGCCTTCACCGTCACTCTCCGAACGGAGCTCGTGCTATGGCCTGGGCACTGGACTCTCATCTCCCCCAGGAGCTTGCGAAGACTTTTGCACATCTCCCACCACGACTGGCTCACTCTCCATCGAATGGTCCCGAGCTACCTGTCCCTCTAACGCAGGTAGCGTTTGCTCTTGCTCCCGCACAACAGATTGTGTCTCATCCCGACGGATTGGCACCCCCTCATTCACCTTAGGGGCAGTATGCGGATCTTGGTGAAGTGTAGTGCTCGGAATGCTGTCATCTCTTACCCCCTCTTGCTTGATGCCAACTTCACACTGATCACTAACCTGTGCGTTTGATGATATCTGGAACAAAGACGCTAGCAAGATGATGAAGGACAAGGGCCTACACCAAAGAACATGTTTAATAAATCGGATAACTATGAATTAACCATGAAAACATAGTAATTACACCAACATAGTAACTACACCAATTAGCATACCTCTTTGTAGGTAATCTGCCCACCAGGAAACCGAGGGCCTATGAACTCCAGATGCTCACAGTGATCTCCTCCTTCAACTTTCTTCAAAATGAATGACTACAATATAACAAACTTATCTGTTAGATGGATCAATAAAATAAATACAACACAATGAAAGAGGGAGGTTAAGTGATAGAACTACCAAAGTTGACTTCTCATGCACGAGTAGCAATCTTCTTCACACACTTATTCGTAATGGGGACTAAGGCCCGTAGGAGGGACTACCAAGAATGGGAAGAGAAAAATTCTCTGGCCCGGTGTTATATCATTGCCTCCCTAGACAATCTGATACGGAGGCAGTTCGATCAGATCGAGCTGGCCAAGGACATATTGGACAGTCTAAAGACAATGTATGAGGAGCAGAACCGTTCTACTCGCCAAAAGGTCTTGAAACAGTTCATGACCGCTCAAATGTCCATGAACCAACAGGTTCATGACCATTGTCTTCGGATGATTGGATATATCAATGAACTTGAGGATCTTGGATCCGGGCTGGACCATGTGACCAAAGTAGACGCCATCTTGAATTCTCTGCCTCCTTCCTTCAAACTGTTCATCATGAACTATAACATGAACAAGATGAATGTCAGCATTCAAGAACTCAGCAATATGTTGCAGAGGGCCGAAAAACTGATAAAGAAGGATGAGCCTCTTGCTATGCTTGTTGAAGCTAGCAAGTCAGGCAAGAAAAAAAGGAAGGCTAAGAGAAAGCCCCAGAAGAAGACCGCCAAGACCAAGAAGAAGAAGAAGGACAGAGTATCATATGCTTGTCACTTCTGCAAATAGACCGGCCACTGGAAGAGGAACTGTCCTCAATACCTGGAATCCAAGAAAGGTAATTTCAAATCATGTGTCATAGAAACCAATTTGTTGGTAACTTCTGCTTCCTGGTGTATTGACTCCGGGGCTTCGACTCATGCATGTAACTCACTGCAGGGGTTCAGGATAAACAGTAGATTGAGTGATAGAGAAGTAATGCTTTACTTGGGGACTTCTACAAGTGTTGCAACTGTGGCTATCAGAACCGTAGAGTTATTTTTCAAAGAAGGATCTATTATACTTAAAAATTGTCTTTATGTACAGAATTTGAGAAGAAATTTGATTTCTGTTTCAAAATTGTGTGTGGATGGATATTCTATTCTTTTTGGTAATACGATTACTATTAAAACAAATAACAAATTCATCGCATATGAAGAACTTGAGAATGGTCTCTATGTTCTTCATCCTTCTCTGGAAACTAACATAGTCGAAACTACGTCGGTTGATATCCCCAAGAAAAGAATCCGTGATACAGTTAATCCCACGTGCCTGTGGCATTACCGACTTGGCCATAAGCATTGATCGTATCACAAGGTTGGTAAAGGATGGTCCTTTGGATTTTCTAACTATAGAAGATCTTCCTACTTGTGAACCTTGCCTTCAGGGTAAGATGACGAAATGGCCATTTAACGGTAAGCCTGAAAGATGTACAAGCACGCTTGACCTTATACATACTGATGTATGTGGTCCCATGAGTGTTAAGACTCATAACCAGCACGTGTATTTTATTACATTCACCGATGATTATTCTCGGTATGGTTTCGTGTACCTAATGAGACACAAATCTAAATCATTTGAAAAGTTCAAAGAATTCAGACAAGAGATCGAGAAACAGTTAGGGAGAAAAATTAAGACCCTTCGATCGGATCGAGGTGGTGAGTATCTCTCTAACGAATTCGGGGACTACTTAAAGGTCAACGGTTAAACGGTGTTTCAGAGAGGAGGAATAGAACCTTATTGGATATAGTCCGATCACTTCTCGTGCACTCAAAGTTGCCCACATCCTTTTGGGGTTTCGCATTGGAGACTGTGATATACGTGTTGAACCGGGTTCCAACCAAATCAGTTCCGAAGACTCCCTATGAGCTTTGGACCAGAAAGAAACCAAGTGTAAGACACTTGAAGATTTGGGGTTGTCTAGCACACGTTAAAAGAACGAATGCGAACAAGTTGGAATCCAAGACCAACCGTTGCCTATTCGTAGGCTACCCCAAGTGCTCTGTGGGTTACCTATTCTATGACCCAGGAGAACAGAAGGTGTTTTGTAGCCGAAATGCCCATTTCTTGGAGGATGATTACATCCTGAACAATCATCGTTAGGAAGTTGTTCTTGATGAGGAGAGCTCAGGGGTAGTGGGAGGTGTCTCACAAGTTCCAGGTAGTGACCAACCTAGAAGATCTACCCGGGTTTCCAGGCCTCTAGTTCGTTTCAGCTATGAACAGGATAGTTACCTGGTGGAAGCTACAACCATCGAGGAGGATCCCGTGACTTATACGGAAGCTATGTTGGACATAGATTCCTTGAAGTGGGTACATGCCATGAGAGCTGAGATGGATTCAATAGAGACCAATGGAGTCTGGACTCTAGTAGATCCGCCTCCCGGGGTAAAAGCAATTGGTTGCAAATGGATCTATAAGAGGAATAAAGGCTCCGATGGTATGGTTGAGACCTACAAAGCTCGTCTGGTGGCGAAAGGGTATACTCAAAAAAAGGACATCGATTATGAGGAAACCTTTTCGCCGGTGGCCATGCTTAAATCCATTAGGATCCTGCTAGCTATAACAACATACCATGACTACGAGATTTGGCAAATGGATGTCAAAACTGCGTTCCTGAATGGAGATCTTACTGAAGATATCTATATGCAGCAAACGTAAGGTTTCATAGCTGCGGGTCAGGAACACATGGTATGTAAATTAAATAGATCCATATATGGACTTAAGCAAGCTTCTATGAGTTTGGAACATCCGGTTTGACTCTACTATCAAAAGGTTTGACTTTGAGCAGAACCCGGATGAGCCCTGTGTTTATAGGAAATCCAGTGGGGATTAGGTTATGTTCTTGGTTCTGTATGTAGATGACATTCTGCTCATTGGGAATGATGTAAGAATGTTGACTACGGTGAAAGTATGGCTTTCACAGCAATTCTCCATGAAAGATCTTGGAGAAGCCTCCTATATACTAGGTCTTCAACTCTATAGAGATAGATCGAAGAGGATAATAGGATTATCCCAATCTGCTTATATTGACAAAATAGTCAAGAGATACAACATGGAGAACTCCAAGAAAGGAAATGTTGCTTTCAGGCACGGAGTCACTCTCTCCAAGGGGATGTCTCCCAAGACTCCCGAGGAGATTGAGGGCATGAAGGACGTTCCCTATGCCTCAGTTGTAGGGAGCATCATGTATGTCATGCTGTGCACTCGTCCTGACATTGCTCAGGCAGTGAGTGTGGTAAGCAGATTCCAGGCCAACCCAGGGCAGGAGCACTGGACTACTGTGAAAAATATACTTAAGTACCTTTGAAGGACAAAAGAGTTTTGTCTGATATTTAATGGTAGCTCACTACAGATCTAGGGGTATACTGATGCCGACTTCCAGTTAGATCCAGATAATAGAAAGTCTACATTTGGGTATGTTTTCACGATAGGATCGTGTGTTGTTTGCTGGAAAAGCAGCAAACAGGGGTCCACGGTAGATTCCAGAACCGAAGCCGAATACATTGCCGCAAGTGAAGCTGCCAAAGAAGCCATATGGATGAAGAAGTTCATTCATTAATTGAGAGTAGTTCCATCCAGCACATCACCCATTCCGTTGTTGTATGACAACAATGGAGCTATCGCTTAGGCTAAGGAGCCACAAGCCCACTCGAAGTTGAAGCACATCGAGAGGAAGTACCATGTACTGTGGGAGATAGTTGGAAGAGGGGACGTCCTGATTCAGAATGTAGCATCAACGGAAATTATAGCAGACCCATTGACTAAGCCACTAACACAGAAAGTCTTTGAGAAACACATGGAAAGTATGGGACTCCGGCTTATACCAGATTGGACCTAAGTGCAAGTGGGAGCTGTTAGACAGTGTATGCCCTTAGCTCCAATCAGAATGATGTACATTATGACATTTATTGTAAATGAATAAAGTACATATTTGATTCATGTTATTGTGGTGTGTTTCGGTGTAATACCCTTAAAATGGACACATATGATACTCGTGTTAGTTTAGAATGTTCACAACCGATGGATCGATCTGTGGAGATCTATCCTGATAAGGCTGACACTGATGTGCCGCCAAGTTGGTTGGGGTAGCCTGTCTCAGCTGCCAGGGTAAGACCCGAGGTACATGTAGTGTAGGTTTACTTGAAACCCTGAACCAGACTAGAATTCCAGTATTGCCCTAGACCTTGGTGATTAGTGGGCAAAACTGGAATGTTACACTTGACCCCTAGACTCGATTATGATATTGCACTAGGTGTCGGATTGGGCTGTCTTTAATATGCCAATCAGTGAGATTCTTAGAGGGGATCAAAACCTGGGTATGTTGGGACAGTCCGAGAATTCATCTGAGTGGGTGATCATAGTGACAGGATCATCCCCTTTGTCGGACAAAGGTAATGGTCGGGGATGCACTCTCTCTGATGGAAACCAAAATTGTCGGTAGTTGATTTCAATTGTTGAAATTTGCTTTGCAAAATATATTTATATAGAGATATACATATATATTATGGTTTCAAAATGTTTGCAAAAGGTTTTAATTCCCGGGATCCATGTGAGTAGAGAGTGCGACACTGTTCCTTGCAGCCAAGGGAGATGTCCTCTCTTGTCGGGCAGTGCTAAATCATTATGGGCTGAGAGGTTAAGTGTAAAACCATTGAGGGTAATACCTGATGGGCTAATCTTGCATCTGCCCACAGTCTCTGGGTTTTTATAAGGTGGTTTGGCCCAGGGACCACTTAGTGTAAATGTTGGGCCCATTAAGAGCCCATGGTGATGGGCTCAGGGGTTCACTGTCCATAATAGTGAATTCGGCCAGGCCTTGTAACAGAGGGTAGGCTGAACCCATGTGGCTGATGTGTAGATCAATGTTTGGGTCCCACGCCATACAAGTAAACCCAACTGGGTAGTAGTTTGAAAGGTTAGTGAGCACATGGACTTAATGGGCCCAAAGCCCAATTCGAACTAGTTTAATTAGATTAATTAAAGATGGGCGGATCTAGGATTTGGATCAGCAAATAGGATAAGGGATTATCCTTCTCCACTCAGAGAGTCCAGATCCAAATACAGATTTGGATTTGGAAACTCCTAATAAGGTTAGGAGGGTTGATCTAATCTGCAGATAAGATAACGACTTATCCTTATCTCTTAAAGAGAGTCCAGATTCAAATAATGATTTGAATCAGGAAACTCCTAATGAGATTAGGAGCTGATCTCTTTAAGACTATAAAAGGAGGAGGAGGGCGAACCTCGAGTTACAACAACAACATTCAAATCTCAGATCACAGAAAGAGATGAGACAGCTACAGTAAAACTGCGCCATATTCTGCTCTTGCGCCCTTCTCCTGTTGTCGCCATTGCCAGTTCGTTCTCCACTGTAGGAGCGATTAAGAAAAGTTCTTGATATCAGTTTTGGAGAAAAACTGATCTGAAGTCGTGCTCACATACCCTTCATCGAATTCTTGCTGAAGGATTCGGTTCTTGGGAAGAACCACCTGTTGATTTTGCTCCATCTTGTACTGTGTCATCTTCTGTGGGAGCAGTCTTTGGATTTTCCTTGGGCGTGAACACCTTCATTGGGAGATATTATTTCGTATCAGGTACCTCCCTCTCCTACCTTTTAGTTTTAGATCTGGTTTGGTTCTTCGTTCAAAATTGATCACTGAAAAATGCAATTTTTCTAAAACAGGGAATGCGATTCTCAAATGGGAGAGAGATAAATTTTTGAAATTTCGCCCTACCTTCCTGCAAGGTTCGGCCATCCATATGATAGATCTTTCATCCCTTCACATGGTTTGTTCTTTGCTCACCTAGGCGTGTATCTTTGTAATTAGGTGTTTTGGAGATGGAGGAATTGGTTTATTTCATATTATGATTTCATGGCCGTAATAGGAAGAAAGGATCTAGTGATTTTTGCATTTTATTAAGGTGAGGGGAATGGTTGATGTTTGTTCATTAGAATTGGATATCGCTCTACTGTTGTTGTCACATTGGTTTATATTATTTTCTACATTATTATTTTGGCCATGCACGCGATGGTGATGATAGTGATGGGACTATGTGAATGTTTCACAATATATGTGGCGATGAGAGCATGGATTGAAGCATTTGGTAAGATCATGGTTTTACTCTATGCTTCATCAACTAGTGAGGTGGGTTAAAACGGATCCTTGCTTGTTTAATGATCGAATAAAGGTGTTAAGTTGTGAAGTTTGTTGTGCTGTGCTTTTGGATTCTGATGATGGTGGTGGGGACTGAATTGCCTAATTAATAAAGTTTAGATGATAAAGAATTACGGGCAATAGCTCTAACCAAGAGATTTGATTAATAGAATCTTTGCTTGATGGTGGTATTAAAGGAGGAAAATATGGTTTGTTTAGCCCTCTTGTTTCTTGATAGAGGGCATTGTGTCAAGCAACGGATCGTCTAATTTTTAACCCCCTTGTTTCTTAATCAAGAAACACTCCATTTGGGTTTGGGATTTGTGCTTATAGGCACATTGGGTCATGTGTGGGGCCACTATTAATCATCCAAATGATTTTGGGGGAGTGGCAACTTTATTTAAGTTGTCTTTAATAGCATCCCAACCTTTTAAGGGTATTATTGTAATTGTCTATTTTATATACTCGTACTTGATTGGAGGGGGAAGCACAGCCGGTCATTTCAACCGTCATGTGGTGCGGCCTTAATCTTTGGCACCTGTGGTGTTCTGTTTAAAAGGACATGCACGGGGAGCTTTTTCCTTTCTAAGTTTCCTACTCTAGGTCTTCCTTCAACTGTCAAAGAGTCCCTTTTGTCCCTCGATGCTATTTGGGATCTGTTCTTCCTTCTGATTATCCTTTATTTGAGTGTCCTCAGTTGGGCAAAGATGTATGTTTTGGAGAACCCCGTGTATTGTAGGATTCCGCACAGTGCTGGTTTTTTGAGGTTAGTTGACTGCTTCATGCATATGCCTGGTTGAGATGGCGTGGATTTTATGGATCTGCTCTTGGTGCATCGGTGTTGCCGAACGCACACCTCCGTTGCTTTGTTGTCTCTTCCTTGGTTGGGGCTGTCGAGTCCATCCTTAGTGAGCTTTCAAGTATCTATACGGAGTTGGTGAATGAGGTGGACCGGTTCAAGACCAAGGTAGATGCCACTTCAGCCTGTGGTAAGATACCTCGTGATGCATGGGTTAAGCACCGGTTTGAGCGCAGGAGTGCAACAGACATTATGGTTAGGAAGGTTGACAGAAAATGTCACTTGGCCACATTCATTCTCTTCGTCACATTGCGATTCCTATTCCCTAGCAGCCTTGATTATGGCCTCTGGACAGTATTGCCACCGCTCACCGTTCTTGTAGTTGGAGGGCACCAATTTCCATTATTTTCAATGTTCTTGGGCTACTTGTACGAGCAAATGGATGATACCATTCACCAGGTGATGGGCCCAAGTTGCAGCCGATGGTCTTCGTACATTTTCTTTCCATTCCTCTTTATGTTCATCTACGAAAGGTTCGATTCGGATGTGATTCCCCGGGAGCTGTCTCTAATGGACGTCCATATGGCTACCTTGGATGGGACAGATTCGGAGGACGTCTGGTTGGATGTTTGTCAAGGCAAGGACTGGTTGAATGCCAAGAGGGGTAAGGGATTTGGCATCAATGAAATAGAAGCCTAGTTCGTGTGTTTAGATGGTTTCTTTCCCCATCCATATGCAAAGCATGTTGCTCATTCCATGCCATTTTGTATTGGAATGAATGTTTCCAAAGGAGGTGATTAGCAGTGTGTGTGCAGTTGCCATTGATAGCCCAGTGGTGGGTGCTGCCCATCTTGTCCTACAGCCTGGTGTTACTAGTTATTTGGACAAGACGAGGTAACTCAATCATGCACGTACCAGCCCGATCACCTTCTCCATTAGTTCGACTACGATAGCTTGGGGTCCTAGTTTTTATATTCTGATGGCGAGGACGTTTTCTGGCAGAGACACAACGGTCTCGCCTTTGTAGGCATTACGCGCTTCCCACTAGCTGGGTACAAGCACGTGGAGGTATGCAGTTCTCTCTATCGTGGGTATCTGTGTTCTTTGTTTGGAAGATTTCAATTATTTTTAGTGACTGCCACCTGGTCATATGGCAGAAAAGCTTGAGGAGAGGCCTTGCAACACCTGTAGTCGACGAGTTATGCCGGTGTTGGCCCCTGAAGCTCATATTGATGAGAGGCAACCGACAACCACCAATGACAAAGGAAAATGACCCATTGAGGAAGTGGGGGAGAGTAGTCGATCTTCTGTTGCGAAGAAGCAAAGTGTAAGAAGTGTTCTCTTCGCCGCACCATCAAGTGCCAACCATCGTGCCTTTAGCCGCCATTTTAGTGTCCAAGTGTGTGCCATGGGTGGGCTATGCATGTACTTTTGTATGGGGGATTGCAATGGGATTATTGTAATACTGTAGTATGATTTTTCACCTTTTTGATGTTTCTTATTGTCACTCCCCCAAAAGCTTAACGTACTCTTTGAGGGGAAGTAGGTAGTCGAGTGAGCTCATAAGCATGTAAAGGCTTATTCGTCCATTTCGAGTGCCGCACGGGGCCCCAACGATTACCCCCGTGACAGTTGGTATCAGAGCAGGAGCTCCTTTTAAGCCATTCGATCCGCGATGCGATTTATAGCATGAAGCACAACAGGGACATCGTGGAGGAGATCGAGCATGGACTCTCCACATCCCATGAGGCCGATGATGCGCCCGCCGACGACATCAGCAAGGACAAGGAACCGAAGCCCAACAAACGTGAGAAATCTTCCAACAAGCATGCAGTCGTTGAGTTGCGCATGCTGCGTTGCGAAGCCACCGTAGGTGAGATGCAAGACTCGATAGACGAGCTGCATCAAAATATGGAAGCCATGGACAACACACTGGTCGAGATTGAAGGTCACTTGAGTGGAGTCGTGGACGAGGTCCGAGACATAATCAATGGCACGCTCAAGCAAATTTGTAGCACTGCGCGCCAAAGAAGAAGCAAGCTCCTCCAACTCGCAGGTCCAAGACAAGCTTGATAGTTTTCAAGCCTAGCTCGATGAGATGAAGAACGAGTGGGCAACGTGGAGAAGAGGCACCTCCACATCAATGGATGTCCAGGCCCAACTAAATGAAATGAGAGCGGAGTGGGCCTCACTGAAGTCCGCCGCATGTGCCTCCTCTGACACCCAAGCTCAATTAGAGGAGCTCAAAGCAGAATGTGCAATCTTGAAGAGGGCCGTCGCTAATCCAGCCAACACTTCCTTTGCACATACTCCCTTCCACATCAAGATTAGGGAGCCAACTCCCTATTCGGGTACCCACAATGCACGAGAGCTCGACAACTTCCTGTGGCAAATGGAACTGTACCTGGCCGCCGCCAATGTGACTAATGAAATGACTCAGGTACGTACTGCTACTATGTATTTGACTGATGTCACTATGTTGTGGTGGCGCAGAAGGTGTGTTAATATAGAACGTGGTACGTGTGTTATCCGTACCTGGGCTGACTTTAAAAGAGAGCTGAAGAGACAGTTCTACCCAGAGAACGTGGAATACCTCGCTCGTCGCAAGATGAAGACTCTCAAGCACGACGACTCCCTCCATGACTATGTCAAAGAGTTTTTAGCCCTCACATTAGAAGTCACCGATATGTTAGACAATGACTTATTGTTCAACTTCATGGATGGCCTAAAGCCTTGGGCCGAGCTCAAGCTCCAACAACGCAATGTTCAGGACCTTGCCTCCGCCATGGCTGTGGCTGAACAACTTATTGAACGGAGACTATCGGATGACGAAGGAAGCAGACCAGCCAGCCCGCGTACCACACATTCGAGTGGGGGAGATAGACAACCAAGTCCCCCGAAGGAGAAGCCACCCTTCAACCACAAACCAGTCGAGCATCATAAAGGGAAGCAGCCCCAAGGAAGCCAAAGCTACTACAACAACAAATATCAAGGGAGACCCAGCCGTCCTCCCATTTGCTACATTTGTGGGGAGGAGCACTTCACCAGGAATTGCCCAAAGTGAGCAAAGCTGAATGCCCTCATTGCCAAGCTAAGTGATGATGAGCAGAGTGATGGGGAACAGAGTACCCATGCGCCAAGAGTGGGCGCCCTCCAACTTTTCAATGCCATGATGAAGAAAGGAGCTACCTCCAAACAGCCCTCCTTAGTCAAGAGAGGACTGAGGTATGTTGATGTAACCATTGGCGGGAGGCCAACCAGGGCCCTATTTGACATAGGGGCAACTCACAACTTCATATCCATTGCAAAGGCCAAAAGACTTAATTTGGCCGTTTCCAAAGAGCCTGACTGGCTCAAAGTAGTTAATACAGGTGCCAAACCTACTAAAGGCATGGCTCATCGAGTAAGACTACAACTTGGCACCTGGGATGGAGAGATTGACCTCTCTATCGTCCACGTAGATGATTTTGATATTGTCCTTGGAATGGACTTCATGATATAGGCAAAAGCGACACCGGCGCCTCACCTTGACACCCTGATGATCTTCGACGAGCAGTCACCTTGCATGGTCAACATGATCGCCACAGCCAGCACCAAGAAGAAGCAAGTCTCCGCCTTGCAACTCCAACACCACCCTCAACCATTGATGGCAGAGAGATCTACAACCACCACCAGTGCAACCAGAAGTGATCGAAGCAACTCCAGGAAGAAGTCAGTGCCAGCGCCAGAATCAGTGCCAATGCCGCCACAACAACAGCAGCGGAAGCCACCTTTGCAGCAGAAGCCGCACACACCCACAACTGGTGGGCTCATCAGAAGACCCAAGGCCGTGTCAAACTTTACCCACATCTACTACCACAACAACCGGGGAAAGCGAGTGCCGCCCAAGCCATTTAGGGACCACATTCACACCATCCCTCAAGCTAAATCCTGTAGTAGCCCTATGAGTCACCCTTGGGGAAAAATGCATGGGAACCAACACCCTAACAATCCAAAATACCATTTTGACCCAACCTTGGCCACCAATTTTCCTTCCACCATCAACAACCATCCAAAATCCTACCTCGAAACAGCCAGGCAGGGACTTAACTTAGGTACTAGCCATAGGTTTTCCTGAAGGGATAAGAGATCCATCCTATGGACGCCCAAAGATTGCGGAATAAGGGGCGAATTTCAAAAAAAATTATCTCTCCCTTCAACTAGGAATCGTATTCCCTATTTAGAAAATCATATTTTCAATGATCACTCTTGAACCATAAACTGAACCAGATCTGAACCAAAAGGAGTGGGAGAGGATTATACCTGATACGGAGAAATACTATCTCCCAATGGAGGTGTTCACGCCCAAGGAAGGATCCAAAATCTGCTCCCACTGAAAATGGCGTAGTGAAGGATGGAGCAGAATCAACAATGTTCTTCAAAAGAACTTGACCCTTCGCAAAAATCAACTAGACGGCTTGTGAGTACAGCTCCAACCAATCTTTTCCCAAAAGATTGAGATCAAGATCAAATCTTGATTGCTCCTAACAACTGGAGATCGAACTGAAGGAATGGCAATGGCAGGAAGGTGGCGGTAGGAGAGAATTCGTAGTATGCAGGAAATCTCTCAATCTCTCTTTCTTCAAAGAGAAGAATGTTGTTGATCATGTAAAAGGCTGCCGCCCCCTTCCCCTTTTATAATCTCAAAGGGATCAGCTCCTAATCAGATTAGGAGTTGGTAATCCAAATCATATTTGGGTTAGAAGTCCCTTAGTGATAAGGGATAATCCTTATCTTATCTGCAGATCAGATCAGCTATCTCCTAATATAATTAGGAGGTTTCTAGATCTAAATCTCATTTAGATCTTCGATTCTCTGAGTAGATAGGGTCTAAGCCCAATCCTTTTAGCTGACCCACTTCAGAATTCGCCCCTTTTAAATGACTGATCAAATCAGCCCAGTTCGAAATGGGCTTAAGGCCCATTTAAGGTTATATACTCAAAAAGCCTTCCAAACTGCTGCCTAGTTAGGCTTCCTTGTATGGCGTGGGACCCAAGCATTGATCTACACATCAGCCACATGGGTTTAGCCCAGCCTTTGTTACAAGGCCTGGCCGAATGCATTGCTGAAAACAGTGTACCCCCTGAAACCCATCAAATGGGCTCTATGGGCCCAACACTTACACTAAGTGGTCCCTAGGCCAAGCCACCCTGTAACACCCAAGGACTATGGGTAGATGCAAGATTAGCCCATTAGGTGTTATCCTCAATGGTCTTACACTTAACCGCTCAGCCCATAATGATCATACACTGCCCAACAAGAGAGGACCTCTCCCTCGGCTGCAAGGAACAGTGTTGCACTCTCCACTTATGTGGATCCCGGGAATTAAAACCTTTTGCAAACCTTTTAGAAACCATAATATATATACTTTTATATCTCATATAAAATATACTTTGCAAAAAACAAATCTCAACGGTTGAAATTGGCTGCCAGCAGTCTTGGCTTCCATCAGCGAGAGTGCATCCCTGATCATTACCTTTGTCCGACAAAGGGGCTGATCCTGTCACTATGATCACCCACTCAGATGAATTCTCGGACTATCCCAACATACCTAGGTTTTGACCCCCGCTAAGGATCTCACTGATTGGTACATCAAAGATAGCCCAATCCGACACCTAGTGCAGTATCATAATCGAATCTAGGGGTCGGGTGTAACTTTCCAGTTTTGCCCATCAATCTCCAAGGTCCAGGGCAATACTGGAAATCTGGTCCAGTTCAAAGATTCAATTAATCCTACACTGTATGTGCCTAGGGTCTCACCCTGGCAGCTGAGACAGGCCACCCCAACCGACTTGGTGGCACCACAGTGTCAGCCTTGTCAGGATAGGTCTCCCCAGACCGACCCACTGGTTGTGAACATTCTAAACTAACACGCGTCTCATTAAGTGTCCAGTTTAAGGGTATTACACAGAAACATACCAAGGGAACATGAATCAAATATGTATCTTTATTCATTTACAATAAACTCATAAAGTACATCATTCTGATTGAAGCTAAGGGCATACAAAACTGTCTAACAACTCCCACTTGCACTTAGGTCCAATCAGGTACTAGCCGGAGTCCCATGCTTTCCACATGTTTCTCAAACACTTTCTGTGATAGTGACTTTGTTAATGGGTCTGCTACATTTTCCGCTGACGCTACCTTCTGAATCAAGACGTCCCCTCTACCAACAATCTCTCGCAGTACGTGGTACTTCCTCTCGATGTGCTTCGACTTCGAGTGGGCTCGTGACTCCTTAGCCTGAGCAATGGCTCCATTGTTGTCACACAACAATGGGATGGGTGATGTGCTGGACGGAACAACTCCCAACTCGTGAACGAACTTCTTCATCCACACAGCTTCTTTGGCAGCCTCACTTGCGGCAATGTACTCGGCCTCGGTCGTGAAGTCTGCAGTGGACCCCTGTTTGCTGCTTTTCCAGCAAACAGCACACGATCCTATCGTGAAAACATATCCAGATGTAGACTTTCTATCATCTGGGTCTGACTGGAAATCGGCATCTATAAACCCCTGGATCTGTAGTGAGCTACCGTCGAACACCAGACAAAACTCTTTTGTCCGTCGAAGGTACTTAAGTATGTTTTTCACAGTAGTCCAATGCTCTTGCCCTGGGTTGGCCTGAAATCTGCTTACTACACTCACTGCCTGAGCAATGTCAGGACGAGTGCACAGCATGGCATACATGATGCTCCCTACGGCAGAGGCATAGGGAACGTCTTTCATGCCACCAATCTCCTCAGAAGTCTTGGGAGACATCTTCTTGGAGAGAGTGACTCCGTGCCTGAAAGGAACATTTCCTTTCTTGGAGTTTTCCATGCTGTATCTCTTGACTATTTTATCAATGTAAGCAGATTGGGATAATCCTATTATCCGCTTCGATCTATCTCTATAGAGTCGAAGACCCAGTATATAGGAGGCTTCTCCAAAATCTTTCATGGAGAATTGCTGCGAAAGCCATATTTTCACTGTAGTTAACATTCCTACATCATTCCCAATGAGTAGAATGTCATCTACATATAGAACCAAGAAGGTAACCTTATCTCCACTGAACTTCCTGTAGACACAGGGTTCATCCGGATTCTGCTCGAAGTCAAACGATTTGACAGCAGAGTCAAAACGGATGTTCCAACTTCTAGAAGCTTGCTTAAGTTCATAAATGGATCTATTAAGTTTACATACCATGTTTTCCTGACCTGCAGCAATGAAGCCTTGCGGCTGCTGCATATAGATATCTTCAGTAAGATCTCCATTCAGGAATGCAGTTTTGACATCCATCTGCCAAATCTCATAATCATGGTATGCTGCTACAGCTACCAGGATCCTAATGGATTTAAGCATGGCCACAGGCGAAAAGGTTTCCTCATAATCGATGCCTTCTTTCTGAGTGTACCCTTTCGCCACTAGACGAGCCTTGAAGGTCTCAATCCTGCCATCGGGGCCCTTCTTCCTCTTGTAAATCCATTTGCAACCGATTGCTTTTACCCTGGAGGGTGGATCTACTAGAGTCCAGACTCCATTGGCCTCCATTGAGTCCATCTCTGCTCTCATGGCCTCCACCCACTTCTAGGAATCTATGTCCAACATAGCTTCTGCGTAAATCACGGGATCCTCCTCACTAGTCAAGGTTTCCACCAGGTAACTATCCTGATCATAACCATAACGGACTGGTGGCCTGGATGCCCGAGTGGATCTTCTAAGTTGGTCACTACCTGGAACTTGTGGGACATCTCCCACTGCTCCTGAGTTCTCCTCATCACGAACAACTTCCTGACGATGGGTGTCCAGGATATAGTCGGTTTCCAAGAATTGCGCATTTCGACTGCAGAACACTTTCTGCTCACTTGGGTCATAGAAAAGGTAACCTACAGAGCCTTTTGGGTAGCCTACAAATAGGCAACGGCTGGTCTTAGATTCCAACTTGTCTGCACTCGTTCTTTTAACATGTGCTGGACAACCCCAAATCTTCAAGTGTCTGACACTTGGTTTCTTTTCGGTCCAAAGTTCATATGGAGTATTCGGAACCGATTTGGTTGGAACCCGATTCAGCACGTATATCGCAGTCTCTAATGCGTAACCCCAAAAGGATGTGGGTAACTCTGAGTGTATGAGAAGCGACCGGACCATGTCTAACAAGGTCCTATTCCTCCTCTCTGAAACACCGTTAAGTTGGGGTGTAGCAGGAGGAGCTAATTGTGATACTATCCCATTGTCCTTTAAGTAGTCCCTGAATTCGTCAGAGAGATATTCGCCACCTCGATCTGATCGAAGGGCTTTAATTTCTCTTCCTAACTGTTTCTCGACCTCTTGTCTAAACTCTTTGAACTTTTCAAAGGATTCAAACTTGTGTCTCATTAGGTACACGTAACCATATCGTGAAAAATCATCTGTGAAGGTGATGAAATACACGTGTTGATTTCGTGTGCTAACACTCAGGGGACCACATACATCTGTATGTGTTAGGTCAAGTGTGTCTGTACATCTTTTAGGCTTACCGTTAAATGGTCGTTTCGTCATCTTGCCTTGTAGGCAAGGCTCACAGGTGGGAAGATCTTCTACAGCTAGAAAATCCAAAGGACCATCCTTTACCAACCTTGTAATTCGGTCAACACCGATGTGGCTAAGTCGGTAATGCCACAGACACGTGGGATTAACTGTATCATTGGCTCTCTTCTTGGGATTTCAGCCGATGTAGTTTCGGTTATGTTAGTTTCTAGAGAAGGATGTAGAACATAGAGACCGTTCTCCAGTTCCCCGTATGCGATGAATCTGTTATTTCTTTTAATAGTAATCGTATTACTAAAGAAGACAGAATAACCATCTGCACACAGTTTTGAGACAGAAATCAGATTTCTTCTTAAATTTTGTACATAAAGACAATCTTTCAGTACAATTATTCCTTCTCTAAAATATAATTCCACGGTTCCTATGGCCGCGGCTGCAACAGTTGCAGTAGTCCCCAAGTAGAGTGTGACTTCTCCTTCACTCAGCCTTCTGCTTACCTTGAACCCCTGCAGTGAGTTATACGCATGAGTTGAAGCCCCGGAGTCAATACACCAGGACGCAGAAGCTACCAATAAATTGGTTTCTATAACACAAGTTTCGAAGTTACCTTTCTTGGATTCCAGGTAGGCAGGACAATTCCTTTTCCAGTGGCCGGTCTTCTTGCAAAAGTGACAGGCATCCGATGCTTTGTCTTTCTTCTGCTTCTTGCTTTTAGTGGCTTTCTTCTGAGGCTTCTTTGCCTTCCTCTTTCTCTTGCCTGTCTTGCCAGCTTCAACAAGCATGGCTATAGGCTCATCCTTTGTAATCAGTTCTTCAGCTCTTTGCAACATATTGCTGAGCTCTTGTAAGCTGACATTCAGCTTGTTCATGTTATAGTTCATGATGAACGGATTAAAGGTAGGAGGCAAAGAGTTAAGGATAGCATCTATCTGGGTTGCAAGGTCCAGCCCGGATCCAAGAGCCTCCAGTTCGTTGATGTATCCCATCATCCGAAGACAATGGTCGTGAACTTGTTGACCCTTGGACATTTGTGTGGTCGTGAACTGTTTCAAGACCTTTTGTCGAGTAGAACGATTCTGCTCTTCATACATTGTCCTGAGACTGTCCAATATGTCTTTGGCAAGTTCGATCTGATCGAACTGCCTCTGTATCGGATTGTCCAAGGAGGCAATGATGTAACACCGGGCAAGGGAGTTTTTCTCCTCCCCTTCTTGATAGTCTCTCCATCGGGCCTCAGAAGCCCTATCTCCCGAACACTCCGGGGCAGGATTCTTTGCCACTTTGTCAAGTTTTTCAGAGGTTAAGACCAACATAAGGTTCCTGTACCAGTCAGCCTAGTTTGGGCCCTTCAACTTGTTGTCATCAAGTAGCTTTGCAAATGATCCATTTGCTATTTTCTAATAAAAGAGCAAACATCAGTCCACGACCTAATTTGATTCATGTTCATTTCATAGATATGTATTTTAATCTACGATCCATTTCCATTTATTCATCTCTGAGATTTCCCTCCTTTCTCAGTGACGGAGACTACGGGTTGTCTCTGGAAATGTGGAAAATCACATAGGGTGCATGAGGCCAACTGTTTCAGCTGCATAACCCCACCACCTTTTTGTGAAGGATCATATCCACTCATCATATGAGTTTTCCCTTTGGCCTCTGTCAGACAAGGTTCAGAGCCGTTTTCAGGTAAACCTTTCTGTCCAGTGAGTGCTTACTCATCATATTCGTGAACGCCAAGGTACCGTGAGAGGGTTCCCATTTTCTAGTGAAGCCCCTCCCACATCGGTCTATGACGCCCCTATCATCTTATGAAACACTTAGACAAGCCCAACAACAAATGGATAGCCCATTTTCTGGTGCGTTTCCTCATTACTGAAGGACCCATCATTGTGCTAATGATGGAAGGCCTTTAGAGAGTTCATCATATGAATCTCCCTATCACATGCACTCATATTGTCTGGAGGGAACAGATAAATACGCCCTAGTTCTAACTTTAGGTCAAACCAAAGTGGCTCCCACTGACTTTCACAAAGCCAGATTTTGGTGGGCCTAAATCGGCTAGGGTTCCGCATGAGACCTCATGATGAGGTGTGGGGCCCACCACTAAGGGAGGTCATCCAATGACCAAAAGGGACACCATGGCAATGATGTGCATTCAGCCATGGTGTGCGAAAGAGCCACTGTCGATTGAGCATGGACCAAGTACTTATGGCCCATGTACGTAGCATATCACACATCCATACAACACATGCAGGGATAAATTGATCCAATCAATTAATTATCTGTAAAGTCCATTTGAAGCCCATTTTAAATCCATAATATTAACCATTAATATTATCTAGGTATATGGGCCGAATGGTTCAACCCATATAACTTTAAGGGTTAAGTGGGCTTTTAGCAGTTTTAACTGTTTAAAACTGGGCCTTTACAGGTTGGGCCGAATTAACCATTTAATTAAATATCAATCCTTAGGCCCATTAGTGGGAAAATTAGGGCTGACTTTCAGCCTTGATTAAACCCTAGATTCGGTCCTAACAGTTTGAACCAATCTTGGTTCGAATGGGTCTAGGGTTTGATCTTTAATTAAATCTTTAATTCAAGAAAATAATCTGAAATTAATTAGTGATAAAAGAAAAACAACAATTAGTAAATCAGGGCTGTTCGCACAATCCATCCTGCAAAACAGAGGTTAGATCACAGAATGCAGTTTCACAAACTGCAAATCGCAGATAGCGATTCTCCCATCTGCGAAATCTCCTTCTCCACGCCGCCATCTTCGATCCAAAAATAAATTAAATAGAAATCCTATTTCTATTAATTATTACATCAGATCGAATACCTATACATTGAGTCTAGAAAATAAAAAAAAAATTATTTACATACCAAATGTAATAAATAAATCAAGAAACTGCAAAAAAAACGCAGGTTCCCTACGCAAATCAAGATTTCGATCTCCCTTTGTACGAACAGCCCATAAATCAAGAAAATCATAAAGAACAATTCTAAATAATAATCAGATTTATATAAAATTAATTTCAGATTATTCGCCCATTAATTTTGGGAACAAATTTCCCAAAACCCATATCTGCGCAAATTGAGTAGAACACCTTCTACCCATTTGCGCAGGTTCAGATCTGAAACAAACTGGTTCAAGATTTGAACCATGGCTCTGATACCACTGAAGGGATGAGAGATCCATCCTATGGACGCCCAAAGATTGCGGAATAAGGGGCGAATTTCAAGAAAATTTATCTCTCCCTTCAACTGGGAATCGTATTCCCTATTTAGAAAATCATATTTTCAATGATCAATCTTGAACCATAAACTGAACCAGATCTGAACCAAAAGGAGTGGGAGAGGATTATTCCTGATACGGAGAAATACTATCTCCCAATGGAGGTGTTCACGCCCAAGGAAGGATCCAAAATCTGCTCCCACTGAAGATGGCGTAGTGAAGGATGGAGCAGAATCAACAATGTCTTCAAAAGAACTTAACCCTTCGCAAGAATCAACTGGACGGCTTATGAGTACAGCTCCAACCAATCTTTTCCCAAAAGATTGAGATCAAGATCAAATCTTGATTGCTCCCAAGAACTGGAGATCGAACTGAAGGAATGGCAATGGCAGGAAGGTGGCGGCAGGAGAGAATTCGCAATATGTAGGAAATCTCTCAATCTCTCTTTCTTCAAAGAGAAGAATGTTGTTGATCATGTAAAAGGCTGCCGCCCCCTTCCCCTTTTATAATCTCAAAGGGATCAGCTCCTAATCAGATTAGGAGTTGCTAATCCAAATCATATTTGGGTTGGAAGTCCCTTAGTGATAAGGGATAATACTTATCTTATCTACAGATCAGATCAGCTATCTCCTAATATAATTAGGAGGTTTCCAGATCTAAATCTCATTTAGATCTTGGACTCTCTGAGTGGATAGGGTCTAAGCCCAATCCTTTTAGCTGACCCACTTCAGAATTCGCCCCCTTTAAATGACTGATCAAATCAGCCCAGTTCAAAATGGGCTTAAGGCCCATTTAAGGTTATGTACTCAAAAAACCTTCCAAACTGCTGCCCAGTTGGGTTTCCTTGTATGGCGTGGGACCCAAGCATTGATCTACACATCAGCCACATGAGTTCAGCCCAACCTTTGTTACAAGGCCTGGCCGAATGCACTGCTGAAGACAGTGTACCCCCTGAAACCCATCAAATGGGCTCTATGGGCCCAACACTTACATTAAGTGGTCCCTAGGCCAAGCCACCTTGTAACACCCAGGGACTGTGGGCAGATGGAAGATTAGCCCATCAGGTGTTATCCTCAATGGTCTTACACTTAACCTCTCAGCCCATAATGATCATACACTGCCCAACAAGAGAGGACCTCTCCCTCGGCTGCAAGGAACAGTGTTGCACTCTCCACTTATGTGGATCCCGGGAATTAAAACCTTTTGCAAACCTTTTAGAAATCATAATATATATACTTTTATATCTCATATAAAATATACTTTGCAAAAAACAAATCTCAACGGTTGAAATCGGCTGCCGGCAGTCTTGGCTTCCATCAGTGAGAGTGCATCCCTGATCATTACCTTTGTCCGACAAAGGGGCTGATCCTGTCACTATGATCACCCACTCAGATGAATTCTCGAACTGTCCCAACATACCTAGGTTTTGACCCCCGCTAAGGATCTCACTGATTGGTACATCAAAGATAGCCCAATCCGACACCTAGTGCAGTATCATAATCGAGTCTACGGGTCGTGTGTAACTTTCCAGTTTTGCCCATCAATCTCCAAGGTCCTGGGCAATACTGGAAATCTGGTACAGTTCAAATATTCAATTAATCCTACACTGTATGTGCCTAGGGTCTCACCCTGGCAGCTGAGACAGGCCACCCCAACCGACTTGGTAGCACCACAGTGTCAGCCTTGTCAGGATAGGTGTCCCCAGACCGACCCACTGGCTGTGAACATTCTAAACTAACACGAGTCTCATTAAGTGTCCAGTTTAAGGGTATTACACAGAAACATACCAAGGGAACATGAATCAAATATGTATCTTTATTCATTTACAATAAACTCATAAAGTACATCATTCTGATTGAAACTAAGGGCATACAAAATTGTCTAACATTTCCAACCATCAAGGACATCCACTAGACATCTACCCAATCTCCCATCTGGGCCTTGGAAGAAACCCTGTTCGTGGAGCAGTCGAAGAACCTTCCTACACCAACAACAAGTTCAAGCCTCAAGCAGAAGTTAGTCTTCGAGGACGAAGACTGAATTGAGTGGGGGAGACTGTAACAAGTGTTCTCTTCACCACACCATCAAGTGGCAGCCATCGTGCCTTCAACCGCCACTCCAGTGTCCAAGTGTGTGTCATGGGTGGGCTATGCATGTACTTTTGTATGGGGGATTGCCAATGGCATTATTGTAATACTGTAGTATGACTTTTCACCTTTCTTATGTTTCTTATTGTCACTCCCCCAAAAGCTTAACGTACTCTTTGAGGGGAGGTAGGTAGTCGAGTGAGCTCATAAGCGTGTAAAGGCTTACTCGCCCACTTCGAGTGCCGCACGGGGCCCCAACGATTACCCCCGTGACAAAAGGGCAGTGGTGGTAGGGCAGGTGAGGGAACAAGTCGTTCCTATCAGGGTTGTCATCCTTGCTCGTTTGAGGACTCCTATGAAGAGAGTAGGGAGGCATCTACACTCCGTCTCTCCCTTGGGTACTTCCACTATGTGAGATGCACAAGTGATTGTGTCTGTCGCTAGGGTTCACCAAGCAAGAAAGGAGGGGTCTAAGGCTCCCCTTATGCCTATGATTCCCCAAGAGCCTGTCACTCCTATTGTTGAGCGTAGAGTGAGTCAGCCAGCGAACTGGTTGGCTATAGAGGTTGTGGCTCCCGATGTTGAGGTACAGAAGTAGGGACTCTCCCGATAGGAGAGAGGATACGTGACCCACACAAGGGCAGCCCAAAAGGAAGTTGTCTTGGTGGGTGTAGTGTAGGAGGACAAGTCACAGGAGTCGACGAAAAGGGAAATGGTTCATGAAGAAGTACAGGAAGGAATGGATCAAGGGGAGGTGTAAGGCGTTGGTGGTGACCTCGCCCTATCAGTAGGGGAGAGCTTAGCTCCAATTGAATCCCTATCTCTTGGACACTCCGGGGCAGGGTTTTTAGCCACTTTGTCCAACTTTTTAGAACTTAGGACCAACATAAGGTTACGGTACCAGTCAGCATAGTTTGGTCCTTTCAGTTTGTTGTCATCCAACAGCTTTGCAAATTGTCCGTTTGCCATTTCTAGTAAAAAGCAAGCGTTAGTCCACAACCTAATTTGATTCATGTTATCTACATAGATATGGCTTTTAATCTATATTTCATTTCCATTTATTCATCTCCGAGATTTCCCTCCTATCTCAGTAACGGAGACTGCAAATTATCTCTGGAAATGTGGGAAATCACATAGGGTGCATGGAGCCAACTGTTTCAGCTGCATAACCCCACCACCTTTCTGTGAAGGATCATATCCACTCATCATATGAGCTTTTCCTTTGGCCTCTGCCAGACAAGATTCATTGCCATTTTAGGTTAAACATTTCTGTCCGGTGAGTGCTCACTCATCATATTCGTGAACGCCAAGGTACCGTGAGAGAGTCTTCCATTTTAGGATAGGCCTCTCCCACATCGGTCTATGATGCCCCTATCATCTTATGAAACATTCCAACAGATCCAGCAGCAAATGGATAGCCCAATTTTATGGTGCGTTTCCTCATTGCTGAATGACCCATCTTCATGCTAATGATGGAAGGAATTTAAAGAATTCATCATATGAATCTCCCTATCACATGCACTCATATTTCAGGAGGGAACGAAGTTACGCCCTAGTTTAATTTAGGTTAAACCAAAGTGGCTCCCACTGACTTTCATATAGCCAGATTTTGGTGGGCCCTAAACGGTTAGGGTTCCGCACGAATCCTCTTTAGGGAGGTGTCGGGCCCACCACAAAGGGAGATTATCCAATGATCTTTAGGGACACCATGGCAATGATGTGCATTCAGTTATGGTGTGCGCAAGAGCCACTATCGTATCTACATGGGCCAAGTCCTTATGGCCCATGAACGTTGCACATTACACATCCATACATCACATGCAATGATAGAATTGATCCAATCAATTAATATCTGTAAAGCCCATTATTAAAGCCCAATTTAATCCATAATATTACTGATTAATATTATCTCGGTATATGGGTTGAATATCATTAAGCAGTTCGGCCCATATAGCTTTTCTACAGTTGGTGGGCTTTAGTAGTTTTAACTCCTTAAAACCGGGCCTTATAGGTGTGGGCCGAATCAAGTCTTACAATTAAACATCAATCCCTTGACCCAAGAGTGTGAAATTAGGGCTAAGAACAGCCCCCATCGAACCATAGATTCGATCCAACCAGTTTAGTCCAATCTAGTTCGAATGGGTCTAGGGTTTGATTTTTAATTCAAGAATTAATTCAAGAAATTGATCTGAAATTAAATAACTGATTAAAGACAATAAAAAATCAAAACTAGGGCTATTCACACATCTACAACCTACAAAACAGAAGTTAGATCACAGTTTGTAGTTTCTCAAACATCAAATCGCAGATAGCGATTTCTCCATCTGCGAAATCTCCTTCTCCTGCGCATCCAGCTTCGTTCATGAAATAAAATAAAATAGAAAAACCCTAATTTTATATTAAAATTACATCAGATCGAATTCCTATACATTCAGTCTAGAAATTAAAAAAGAATTAATTACAGACCAAAATTTAAAGAACTGCAAATCGTAGTTTTCCTGTGCCATTAAAGAATTCGATCTCCACCGTACGAACAAACCATAAATCAAGAAAAAATATAAAGAACTATTCTAAATTTATTTCAGATTCATAAAGATTTAATTTCAGACCAACAGCCATTGATCTGGGAACCGATTTCCCAGAAAAATCAATTATCTGCGCAAATCGGGTACAACGCCTTCTGCCCATTTGTGCATGTTCAGATCTGATCTATTTCGGTTCAAGATTTGAACCTATCTCTGATACCACTGAAGGGATAAATGATCCATCATATGGATAGTCGAACCCTATAGGAAGGTAGGGCAAAATTTTAAATTCTCTCTCTCTCATCTGGGAATTGCATTCCCTGTTTTAGAAAAACTGCATTTTTCAAGTATCAATCTTGAACCAAGAACCGAACTAGATCTGAAACCAAAAGGTAGGAGAGGGAGGTACCTGATACGAAATAATATCTCCCAATGAATGTGTTCACGCCCAAGGAAAGTCCAAAGACTGCTCCCACAGAATATGACACAATGCAGGATGGAGCAAAATCAACAGGTGGTTCTTCCCAAGAACCGAATCCTTCAACAAGAATTCGATGAAGGGTATGTGAGCACGACTTCAAATCAGTTTTTCTCCAAAACTGATATCATTAACTCTTCTTGATCGCTCCTACAGTGGAGAACGAACTGGCAATGGCGACAGCAGGAGGAGGGTGCAAGAGCAGAATATGGCGCAGTCTTACTATAGCTGTCTCATCTCTTTCTGTGATCTGAGATCTGAATGTTGTTGTAACTGGAGGTTCGCCCTCTCCCTCCTTTTATAGTCTTAAAGAGATCAGCTCCTAATCATATTAAGAGTTTCCTGATTCAAATCCTTATTTGAATCTGGACTCTCTTTAAGAGATAAGGATAAGCCCTTATCTTATCTGCAGATAACATGAATCAAATATGTACTTTATTTATTTACAATAAATGTCATAATATACATCATTCTGATTGGAACTAAAGGCATAATTTTATTTCTAAAATTAAAATTCTTTTTTTATATATAAACGTAGATTAATAGGTATGATAAATTCGATTTAATATTATATTCTTGAATATTTTGTAAACACTTTTTTATTTTTGTAAGTAATAAATCTGTTGTAATTTAATGTAAATTAAAATACTAATTAATAATTTAAAAAATATATAAAAATTTAAAATACATATCTTGTGCAAATTTAAAAATTTTAAGTACTAAAATAATTATTCTATTATTAATATTATATTTGTATAAACTTTTTGAGATTGAAATAATCTTTTGATATAAATGTAGATTTGATATATTATTTATTTAATTATTTTATAAAATACTAATTTTATATATAATTTTTTTAATTTTTTGTTGGAGTTATTAAACATAATTATTTATTATTTATTTGGATTACAATTAAACAATAAAGTAATAAAAGTTATTGCATTTCTCATAGTGAAAAGGTGTTCATGTCTTACGCGTGGTGACATGGCATATCATTGGCTAGGGTTTGGATCATTGCATCATTTATTTTATAGTCAAAAGGCATGTATTCATGTCTCACACGTGGTGACATGTCATATCATTATATATCCGTACCGGTTGAATCGATCGATACAATACGATACAGACTTGTATACATCCATATCGGCTCGATATGCACGATTGGTACCAAATGCTATTGATACCGATGTATCATATCAATATTTCAATCCTTATGTAAACCAACATAAACAGTTTTGCACTAAGTGTAATTCTTCCCCTCTTTCTTGAATTTACTTCAAGTAGTTTTTGTTACCTCACTTAAGTTTCTTCAAATCTCTATATCCAATATTTCTACTAATGAAACACAAGGTCTAATACAAGTTTACCAAAGTTCCTCTACAGCTTGCCATGACGATTATAAGGTCTACTAATATATCACGAAAATGATAAATCACGCCAAATTGCAAGTCGAAAACGCTCTATTATCATAAAAATAAACTGATTCAAATCAAACAGAACACAACTCTCATTAAACAAGAAAATCCAAGGCCACTAAATGCTGGTCATTTCGCTGACAATCGATCAATACTGATACAAGCCCTCGATGCTCCATCTCTAAATGTAAGTTACAATCCAAAAACAATAAGAATTGAAAAGAAAAAACAAAACAATAAAATTTATGTAAAGCCCCTTTTAACAAAATCAGCGGAGCCTTCAGACTAAAACCTATCCACTGGCATGGTATAAACAATAAAAACAATAAACTGAAAATGAAGCAGAAGGTGGAAACTGACACCTATATATAATCTTTCTCAGTGCAAATATTGAAAGGGAACAATCACCAGCTTTCGTGTGCTTGGAAAACCACACCTTTGGTTGGACCTGTTTCCATCCCCCCTTCAAACTCGCACTCAGCTTCTTCTGTTCAATATGGTTTCAAAATTGCCATCCTTCAGCTTCAGACTTCCATCCTAGAACTTGGGATGTAACTTCACCTTCTTTCGTTAAAATGCAACAGACAACCTTCTGCTCAAAGCAAATCACATCTTTGCTTTTCATCACAAGATGTACAGAAAAGGAACACTATCCAAGACACAGATATACACCTCTGAAGAAGCAGACTTGAGACAACTACCAGCATGGGCAATACAACACCTTTGATTATACTTGATACTTTGACAACTTGTCCTTCAGTGGAGGGTCCAATGCTGACATGCACTGTTCCCATGCTCCATTCCTAAGCATCTGTGAAATGTTCATGTAAATATTGTCCTATTAGTTCCATGATATCTAGTTGATTTTGTAGAAGTTGCCAATAAACGAAAATGATGCAGTCATATTCTTAACTGCAAGAGCTTGAATTTCAGATATTATCCTTCATTGGATAGCTGAACAGGGTATTTAGGAGGATAAGCAGGTCAAATAAGGCGAGGAGGATTTAGAAACCTAGGTTACATAAAAAACAAGTACCAACCACGAAAGCTTATGCAAGCTTATACCCTGTTAGAAAATAAGTTTGCCCATGCACTGTTAACTGGTCCACAGCAGTTTGAGAATCAGCATAATTGTGAAGGTGACATCTGGGAAATGAGGTGTTTCCTGAATGCACCTTCATATTAAGCCATCTTTTATATGCCCAGTGTCTTTTAGTCAAGGAAAAGGGCAAGCAGGGCATCTTATCACATGTTGCACTTTATTTCTGCTCAACCATTAAACAATGTAGTATATATATTATTATTCTGTTTATTACTTATGTTTTCAGATTCTTGGTACAACATTTCCATTCTTGGACTCAGCGTAATGTAATATTCATTTGATTGGGTTCATTATGCTATATGGAAATTCATGATTTAAACATCTCTTCCTACTTTGCTGAAAAGAATTGATTATGTGTATGGACTATTGAAACTTATGACTAAAAAACCATTGTCTTATGAAATTAACGGTGCCATGCCTCTGATACAATAAAATTGTCTTTTTTTTTTTGTCAAAATCTACAACCTAACTGGCATATTTCAATGGCAAGTTGGTGCCTGTTTAAGCACTTAGGCGACATGACAATATCTGGTTGCCTAGTCTCATTTCGCTGCCTAGATAACTATGACACCTGCAGATTTATTTGTTTCTTAGATATTATTTGTTTCTTAGATAAATCCTAGACAAGCTCCACTTTCCCAAAGTGAGATTTCGAAAGTTGAACCTGCATGTTAATAATATGCTAACCTCAATTTAGGAATTACCAAATCCGTCCCTATAGGAAGTTTTCTCATATAAAACTTTATATGAACAAAAAAGAAACATTAATCAGCTATGGAATGTTGCATGCAGACATGCAGAGACACTACTTCAAAAGTTCAACATAGAAGAAAATTCTAGAAGTTCCTATGCATGAATAGAATATAAACTGTTATCTTATACAGATATGGCAGCTCACCTGCTTATACCCATTTAACACTTGGCAAACTTCATTGTGTAGATCTTCACTCCTTATTTCCTAAAAATAAAAAAGGAACAGAAAAAAAAAATAGTTAAGAGAAAGAAAGGCCTAACCTATGAATTGTTTGGAGTTCTAAAGAAATGTCATTCTTACATGCCAACTAGCAATGGCTTTGCACATATAAACAAGTGAACTCAAAGCCCCAGATGGATTTGTTCTAACCTGCAAATGTTTGATAATAACTATACAAAATGAAGACATTGCTATTGATCTAATCAAAATTTTATACCACTAAGAAAAGTATATCATACCATAGCACATAAACCTCGGAAAGCATCCTCTTTCTCAACATCATCACGTATCCTGCCACCATTTCATTGGTTATGAAAAACTATGAACAAAAACAAGCCTATGCATTAAAGGAAATGAAAAATGAATAAATTTAGAATAAAATTTGCAGAAGTAATGTGGCCATGCAATTAAAAGAATGATTTTCTGGTTAAACCAAATTTGATATACTTTTTAACTATCCATATATAATAAACTTACATAAATATAAAACATAATATTCATATCTATATGCATATATGTACACATAATTATATTAAGCACACGTACATAAACAGAAACACATGTATAATAAATTCTAATCAAACTCAGATCTTAATTGGATGGAGTCAAATCTGGATCCAATCCAATTATTAAACAGATACAGATTGTGATATCCAAATTTGAAATCAGATTGAATGTCAAATCAGGTTTCAGACTTTTGGAGTCCATTGGCAGCCCTAGTAACAAGGTAAGTCTTGCCCAGCCTCATGTTATCACTTTCAGTCTCTATAGGCATTGCCATCTATGATCTATCACCTTAAAAATAAGATGCACATGATATAAATACATCTGCTCCCTCTGCTCTATTCCCAGGACAATTCCCCTTTCACATTTCTCTGTCCCTCCTTTTCTGTTTTTCTATATAGGCGGCATTTGTTAGGTGTCTTTATTTTTCTTAAACAGGGTATATTTGCAATTTTATTAATCACATAATAAAAGAAATTTGAGTGACAGATAGGAAATAGATTTAACTATCCTAATATGCTCTGTCCTCTTCTTCTTCTTTTTTGTATTTTTTTTTTGTATTCTTCTCTTACTTTCTCTCTATTCTCTTTAGCTTTCTGATTAACCTGTTTTTTAATTAGTATACCTGAGATTGTACCAGGTTATTTTCAGTAACCAAACAAATTCACTAAGACTAAGAATGGGTCGGTCCACTGATTAGAATCAAGGTTTAAAATCTTGGTGTCGGTGGAAATGATAAAAGCATTGACACATCTTTTTAAATTATATCTTGTTCCAAATCACTAAACAAAGCCAAGAAACTAATGCTACAGAGAAAATAATACATTCTGAAGTTGCCCTGTAAACCTTAAGATTCAATGCTTCATGATAGAATGAGTTAAAGCAAAATTTAAACATACAAAATTTTAAAGGTTGTAATAGATCAACCAAAGAATCTATTACACAAACAAAAACTAATATTTAACTTCATGTTTGAAATGAATATTGAGCTAGCTTGAAGTGGTAATCATGTAAGTTAGGCGGGCAATAACATTGTTACTCCACATATCTACAAATATTGTCAGCAACTTATATTATAATATTATCTCTTGTACTCAACATAACTCTGGTAGTGTTCACTGGGGAATATGTCAATTTCAGTAAAATTTCATGTCACTACCCATGGAAGTGGAAATCGAAATATGTCATGGAAAGTGGAAACTATATCTCTTCTACTCCACATAGTGCTGGTAGTGTTCATTGGGGAATATGTCTCAATTTGAGTAAAATTTCGTGCCACTACCTATGGAAATGGAAATATGCCGTGGAAATATTAGGGAAATTAGGGAGATTTTAATCCATGACTAGAATTTTGTTTCAATAATTGGTAGAACCCACAGATTGGGATTGTTTCGATAGTGGATAGGACATTAGGGCCCACGGGACATAAACCCAGTTAATGGTAAATGGCGGAAATGGTCTACAAAATGTATTTAGGGTCCACCGATCATGATTTTATTTTGAGTGGATAGAGCCCACTATTCAACTTTATTTAGTAGTGTATAAGACAACCAAATATAAACTGAACCTAACAAATGATATTAAACTAAGTGGTTCTATATATAGAACTTTTTTTCTAGAGAAAGATAAGGGTGTTAAAGCCTTGCTCTTAACAGTATGGGGCCAACTGGTTGCTATGACAGTGGGTGGGACCCATTACTCAGGCTTGTTTTAATAGTATTTGAGACCCACCGAATATGAATTGAATCCAACAAATGGATATTAAGTGAAGTGGGTTCACAACTTCATATATAGGATATTTTTGGGAGAAGAGAAAGCTGTTAAAACTTGCTCTTAATAGTATGGGACCCACTTGTTTCTGTGACAGTGGGGACCCACTATTCAATCTTGTTTTATGATGGGTAAGACCCTCCTAATGTAAATTGGACCACACAAATGAGTATTAAATAGACTGAGCGCATATATAGAATTTTTGGGAGAAGGTAAGGTTTTTAAAGCCTGCTGAGGCCCACCTGTTGTTGTGACAATGGGAACCCACTATTCAATCTAGTTTAATGGTGGGTAAGACCCGCTGAATATGAGTTTAATAACCAATCAGAAATCTTCAAATGGGATAGGATTATCTATACAAGGGTGGATAAGATCCACCAAATTTAACCCTAATCCCAGGACGAGACTAATTTTGGTCCTAATCACAAATTAATTGGATTCTCTTTCCTACGTGGCATATGGCCCAAAGAGAAGGGTATGTGAAATTTATTAGAATAAGACAAGAGTCGCAGACCCTTTGACTCAGAGTCTTATGAGGATCAGGGGAAGGATAAGAAGGCAACCTGCCACAGAAGAATACGTGTAAATATGGAAGAACAGGACAGAAGAAAAGAAAAAAAAGTACTTTTTACCCATACCACCTGTACTTCTCTCCTACCAGCAGAATTCTCTCTGGCTTCTCTTCTTTTTGTTCGATGGTTTCACTCCTCTCTCTAAAAATCTCCTCTCATTCTAATGGTCCCTCTTTTATAGACCCAGCCACCTGTCAATGTGACAGTGTTAAAAACATGAGAAGTTAAAACAACCTCCCCGTCTTCTTGTACATGGGGTAGTTATTTAACTTCACTTAATCAGCCTCACAACAGCTTTCCCCACAACTGAGAGGTATATGAAACATAAGAGGGGTTATTGTAAGTGGAACAAATAATACTCCATAATTTGATCCATCAAAATTAATGAAAAAATTACTCCTTTCTCAGAATCCATCTGAAATAATTCTTACAAACAAGAATATCAAACAGAATGCAGATTTCAAAAGTTCCCAAACAATGGAAGAAAAATACAGAAAACAGCACTAAAGCATCAAAAAGTACCAAACGAATTGGATCTTCTGTCACTAAACCTTAATCAGAACTCAGATCAGGACGTACTCAAATTCCTCCCTTTAGGGTGACTCAAAAATCACCGGAAAAATTCCAGATACCTTAAACAATCCCCTTGACTGATTAATGGCAGAAAAACCAACTATGAGTCACTTTAAATTAAATAAAGGCCAATAAGTTCTTTGTCAGTTTCCTCTTCACAATTTGAGTAGACAGCTATATATTGCTACAGCTTGAGGGATAGGTTCATCACAGCAAGTCCTAAGAAATATACATTGCTACAGAAGCTGTATAAAGGCATGTTTGTCCCTTTGAACAATTATATTACAAGTATTAAAAAAGGAAAATGTTCTATATTATAAAGCCCATTATAACACTATACACCATATTAGTTTATCTCTTGGTAAACAAAACTAAAGCGTCTCTCAAACCGAACTCTCATGATATAAAATGCATCATCATCATCAACACCAATATCCAATATAGATCACAAATTTGGATGGACTACCAACTACATAATGATAGGGAGCATTGCTTGGTGTAATGATAAAATCTCAGGCTGGCAAGTGTGAGAATACTGGTTTGGGTTTAAGAATGACTACTTTGTGCAAAAAACAAATGCCAAAGGTTAGCATAGTCTCAGTCTATCCCCTCCCAAGACCCCAGAGAACTGGGAGCAACATTAGACTGGGAAGTGGGACAATGCAAGCTTGAGTCTGAGAGTGGGAGAATGCAAGCTCCAGTCTACCTTCTCAAGACCCCAGACAGCTGTGAAAAACATTGGGTAAATGGCCTTTTTACCAACTACATGATAAGAGACTTAATATCAGCAATAGTTCTATTCCTGTCCTTCCATAATTTCAAAACATGGCAAGTAGAATGGAACTCCAGAAGATTCATGGCCAGTACTGGACCAACAAAGAAGGATCCATTGCTAATTTACCATGTACAAAGAAATCTCCAATGTTCTCCTCATGGCTGTATTACACATAAAATCTAGGCTTGATATCCCGAAGCCCTCCTACTGTTCTAAATGATTCATAATCAAGAAATGAGGAGATAAAAGCCAAGAAAAGGCCTCTACTCTCATGGAAATTGGAGTTTAACATAAACATATTAATGCATTCTTTGAGGCAGACAATCAGATCAACATATTAATGCATTCTTCAATTTCTCAATTAAATGTAAGGCAGAAAAATACCTGCTCATTTCCAATCTGGAAGTGTTTGCTAACAGAAATATCCTTGGAATTAAGACAATAAAGTCTTGAACAAATCTAAATATAGAAAATCCGCAAATATAAAATAGTTCATTCAATTAATGGAAAATAAAAGCTTCATTCAAAACATGAAACACACAACTGCATGCAAGAGTCCTTGAGACCCATTAAAATCAGGTCAACCTATACTTGCGGATCAATACCTTTATACATAAAGCTTCCCATTTCGACCCAAACATCCAAAGCCACTTTCCCAGAATAGCTTTACTCAGCCCTAATTCTTCTAAACTCTATCAAATCTTACCTTCTCTTTTATTTGACATTACAGAATTGAATCTTTTCTGGTCATATCATCCATGGAGGCTAGAACTTTAAGCAGAGATAGGTAATGGTGGGCATTATTGTCAATACATTCTTTATAACAGTAACTTTGATACCAAGGAAAGATGCTTGCACTTTCAACCAGATCTTTCAAAACTTAAAGGTTGCCATGTAGAAACTAAATAAGCTTCAGCACCAATTGGGAGGCCAAGAAACATCCAAGAGTCACAGCCCCAACTACATGGGACCGGCTATATGAATCCTGTTCCATCTTTCCACTCTATTCAGTACCATATCCGTTGCTAAATTCTGGGCCATTAAACCATTTGCTACTACTTCAAACCATGTCCTCTTTGGTCTGCCCTTTGCTCTTCTAGAACCATAAACTTGTAACGGATCATTCTTCTACTCATGCTGTACATGGAGTCATCTAGACATGACCAAACCATCTTATCCTATGTTTCCTCATTTTTTCACCTATTGAAGCTACTCTTAGGCTCCTTTTAAATAAGTTTATTTCTGATTCTGTCCTTTCTAGTTTATTAAGAAACAGTGAAGGATTTTTTATTTACAGATTTTCATTAAATGCCTAAAATTATAGCCAAATGGGAGATAACAATAGCAACTTGCCCCTTTCCCTGAAAGAAGAGCAATGCAACTATAAAAAAAATGCATCTGTTGAAGGAAAACCGAAGCCACGCTGAAGATATCAAACACTCAAATCTAGGAGCAACTGAAGGGAAAACATTTTCTTTTTGATAAATAAGGGAAAACAAATTTTCCTGAACTGAAACTATGGAGGATGTATACATTATTACTCAATACCTCCAATTTAAAGACATTAACCCTTGAGGGAAATAAAACCCCCATATGATTTAAATTGTCATAAGAATGGTTGAAACCAAATACAACCACTAATGTCCTCAGTAAATATCTAAAAGATCAATCTAACAAGTACATAGGTTCATATGGTACTTGGAAACACTGAAATCACAAACTACTGGATAATTTACTGTATGCTTATTTTTGCTGACAGATAATGCAATAAAAACCAGTTACAGCTACTGGAAAGGACTATGAAAGAAGAAAAGAGACATATCATACATGGATAAAGCAGTACACCATGATTGCATGAAATGCTCCATATGAGGTGATACAAGTTCTGGGCAGACCCATGCAAGCCTCCCAAGAGTGATGGCACTATTTTCTATGAGTGATTTGTTAAGCCCCTGTTCAGAATCAATAACAATGAGTTTGTTAATAGAACTCCAGGAAAAAAAAGGAAACTTTAGCTTATGCACTAGTAGTAAAGAAATTACCTCAGCATGTTGAAGGATTGGAACTAGGCATTGAATAACTCTTAGCACAATAGGAGATATTTCTTGGTGAACCTGGAATTTGGACGCAAGGAACAAACTTAAAACTATTACTTGGTTATACCTATAAAACTACATAATTGACCACATGCACATGGTTAAACTTAAGGTTACAGAAATAAAATCGAAAGCACCATAACATGGACATATCCAAGTAGATGTTAAAATCGTGAGCATGGGAATATCAGCAAATTACTAAAAGCTCTTCATGCTACCAATAGCAATTGCATTATGCTTTAAAAGATTATAATATAAAGGATAAGACCACGCAAATCCATGTTTTGGCATTACAAGCAACAAAATGGAACTTGTAAATATTTAACTCTAGAACCTAGATATAGATGTATACTAAATCATAACCAAATTGCAACAGAATGTTTACATCATGCTTGTGTTTAACTTACAGCATATTTTGCTTGTTGCCATATAAAATATAGCTAAAGACACAAAGCCATAAAACTCATATTCACTCTTTTCTAGTAATGGTTTACCTGTGCGTCATACTCAAGGTTCAAAGTATCGACACCTATCGGCCGATACACATCATTCCGGGACCCCTCCGATACGCCCCTACAGTGGGTGTATCGGAGGTCTGACCGGTTCAGGGGGTAGAGGAGACCTAAACCAGCCCCCCTGAACCGGTTGCAAAAAAAAAAAAAAAGCCTGAAACACTGTATCGATTCACCCAATACGCCCATACTGGCGTATCGATATTTTGAACCTTGGTCATACTATCTACTGATAAAGAATGCAAATTCACAACCTGTAAACAATGCAGAAATTGATCAATAGAAACTACCAATATAAAAAAACAATTTCACAAATCAATTAATCTCAAGGAAGATCAGCAGTTTCTTTTGATCATATTTCCCTTGTCTCTAATTTACTTTGTGTCTATGTCTAAATCCATTACTGTTGAAACTAGGCTATAGAAAAGGAAATCCATGCTCATATCTCAGCCACACATAGGATCTCACTTCTCTTCCTCCTAAGAAGTGTTTTGTTGGTTGCAGGTAGGTCTATAAAGTGAAATACCTACCTGATGGCAGTGTTGAGCTACACAAAGACATATGTTGTGGATTACCTTGAGACTTTCTCTCTTATTGACAAGTTGGGATCTATTCAGGTTATTATCTCTCTTGCTACCAGCCTAAGGTGGTCTCTATACCAATCAGACATTACGAATGTGTTCGTTCATTGTGACTTACAGGAGGTGTATATGGAGCAATCCCTGGGTTTGTTGCTTAGTTTTTTTTTTTTTTTGTTTTGGTAAAAGGTTTATTGCTTAGGGGGAGTCTACACGAGTAAGGCAATATATGAGTTAAAGCAATCTCCCCAACCATGGTTTGTTCACTTCAGTAGCACAGTCTAGGTGTTTCGATAGAAGCAGTGCAGCATCATTATTCAGTATTAATCCATGACACTACAACCAGGAAGTTTGTTTGAAAATCTTGGAAGATACAAACGGCTGGTTGAAAAACTAAATTATCTACCATTATCTGGCTTTATATTAAATTTGTAATTAGTTTATTGATCCAATTCATGCAAAACCCTAAGTGCCTCACTGGAAGCAGTTATAAGGGTGTTGATTTCAAGAGTGGCCAGGACATGAACCTACAAGAATGGACTTGAAGTGAGAAGCAATACCAATGTAGACTGGGTTCAGTCATCATTAATAGAAGATTAGCAATTGGTTGTTTGTTTGTCGCACATTCTCAGGAGGTAATTTGATGACATGGAAGAATAAGAAGCAAAGTGGTGGCTGCTAAAAGTGCAAAAGTATAGAACTATGGCTTATACCACATGTGACTTGATGTGGATAATATATCTACTAAGTGAGCTTGGGATCCATATCACAAATCTTTTTTTGATAAATACTAGAAATTCTATTAAAGATCAATTAGTATACACATTGTTATCTTCCCACAAAGATGCGCAAGTTGCAGCCTTAAAACAACCCAAACATATTACAATTGATATTATATTACTTGCAGCCTCAAAACAACCCACAAAGAGGTGCTAGGTGCAGCCTCAAAACTACACATTACTTGTAATTGTCTTTACATTACTAATCTATGATAATTTTAGTTTGTCCCAAGTAAGAGAAGAATAAAGTTCTCTTCCCATCTTGCAATCTCTCTATTTCTCTATTCATAACTATTTCTTGGCCTATGAGCCCTCCTTTTCTCCTACAGTCTTCTTTTGTTATATGGCTTCTATTCATATACCATTACATTCTATTTAGTGTGATATCCATTGATAATTATGGGCCTTCATAAGTAGACCCAATTATGATACTCTAAACAGTAAATAAGAACTCAACTTAATAACCAATTATCATAACACAATTCAAGAATTATCCCTATAATTTTAGTATTTCATGAATGTAATTTCTTCTAAAACAACCATCCTCAAGAAAGAAAGAAATTCCAACTCTGCAAGAATAATCTTTTGCCAAAACATTTCAGCAACTCCATGAGCCATGGCCCTCTATTCAGCCTCAGCACTAAACTGGTCCACTACTGTTTACTTACTCTTCCACGTCACCAAGTTTCCTCCAACCAAAGTTTTATAATGCAAAGGCATGACATGAGACATTCCACTACCTAGAGGCATGAGGTGTAGTCCAGAACAGAGACATAAGCCTCCCAAACACAAGGAGGCCTAAGCCTCCTTAAGAGGAGGGGGATGAGGAAGAAAGAGGAGGAGGGGGAGGACTTTTTTTGATAAAGATGTTTTATATTAAGAAGAATGAAGATGCATAACACTAGCTGAAAGGAGGGCTGTGTGAGGTCCATGAGGAATACACCTCTAGCACACCACATGCAGAAGGCATATGCCTCAAAGGCATCAACGCCTCTGGCATATGCCTCAGGGTGTTTGGGGGATGCCTCGCTTGGAGACACACGCCTCCCAAGCCTTTTAAAACACTGCCTCCAACAAAGGTACAATAACTACTAGTGGACCCCATATCATCAATGAATCTAGCCCAATCTGCATCTATATAGGCCTCCACTCATAAATATCCATGTTTAGAAAATAAGATGTCTCATCCAGGATGTTTATTTAGAAATTTGAGCACACGTTCAGCTGCAAAAAGATGTATAGTCCTTAGAGCATGCATATACTAGCTAAGAACTTCCACAACATAGGCAATGTAGGCCTAGTTATAGGTAAGTATAGGAACCTACCAACAAGTTTCTGAAACTGCTTAGCATTAGGGAGAATCTCACCCTCGTTGTCCCCAAAACTGTGATTGCCTCAATAGGAGTAATGGATGGTTTGCTTCCAGCTTTCCAGTGTCTTGAAGAAGATCTAGTATGTAAGTTGGACTTGGAAAAGGCTTATGACTTGGTGGACTGGGAATTTTTGAGGAAAGTTTTGATCAAATTTGGGTTTGGTGTTAGATGGTGCAATTGGATCATGGGTTGTGTCCGGAATTGTCATTATTAAGTGCTAGTGAATGGGATAGTGGTAGAGTTCTTTCCAGCCAGTAGGGGTATAAGACAAGGAGACCCTCTCTCTCCTTTCTTGTTCATACTAATTGCGGAGGTCCTGGGGAAATTAATTCATAGAGCATACTCGAGGGGTCTCATTAGAGGTTGGAGAGTCGGGAGGACGGAAACCCCCCTCACTCACTTACAGTTTGCTGATGACACAATTTTGTTCTGTGAATGTGGCAATGTGAGCTTTATCAGGAACTTGAAGTTGGTGATACAACTGTTTGAGCAAATGTCTAACTTGAAGGTGAACTTTGGGAAAAGTTGTGTAGTGGGGGTGAATATGGAAGAGGGAGAGATCAGAGAGAGTGCAGAAGTGTTGGGGTGTGAAGTGTCAGGGTGACCATTGAATTACTTAGGGTTACCATTAGGTGACAACCCTGAGGGAGAGCAAAAGGATTGGTCTCTTGGAAAAAGAATTACCTCTCTCTTGGTGGAAGAGTTACACTAATTAAGGCCATGCTTGCTAATTTACCCATCTACTTCCTGTCTGTGTTCAAAATCCCAGTGAAGGTATCTAATAGGTTGGAGAAGTTGATGAGAGGTTTCTTGTGGGAGCCGGGAGAGGAGAAGAGGGATCATAGAGTCAGCTGGGAGGTAATGTCCAAGAGTAAAATTTGTGGTGGTTTGGGGCTCAGGAATGTTAGAAGAAGGAATATGGCTCTTCTAGGGAAGTGGTTGTGGAGGTTTCCCTTGGAGAAGGAGAATACATGGGCTGGAGCACAATGGTTGGGATGCTAGAATCAAAGCTAGGACCACAAGCTTTTCTCCTTGGAAAGCCATTCACGATCTGCATCCAGTATTCTCCCCTAATATCAGGTATGATCTGAATTCTGGTAACTCCATAAAATTCTGGGAACAAACTTGGGTGGGGAATGCCCCTCTAAGGGATCGGCTTCCTTCTTTGTATGCTCTATCTAATCTTAAAAATGAGCCAGTTTCATCCTTCATTACCCCGTCCTCTTCCAATTCTGGGCTTGGGTGGAATTTGGGTCTTAGAAGGGCCTTGAGGGATTCAGACTTTGCTAATATTTCGAGCCTTCTTGAACTTCTTGATAACGTTGCCTTAGACCCCACAAGGGTGGACTCTAGAATTTGGACCCCAACCCCCACTGGCTTCTTTTCTTGTGCTTCCCTTTTCAAAGTCCTAAGCCAATCCACCAGTCCTGTAACCCCCCCTTTCCCTGTTGATGAGGTTTGGTGTAGAGAAATCCCTCCTAGGGTTGGTAGTTTTTGTTGGGAAGCCTATCTGGAAAGATTCAACACTAGTGATCTACTCCAAAAGAAGCGACCCAATACTTGCTTGTCACCCCATTGGTGTGTTCTATGTAAAGCGGATGGGGAAACTGGTTTTCACCTACTGGTGTCTTGCCATTTTGCGAGGTCAATTTGGGAATGGGCTTTTTCCCTCTTTGGGTGTAAATGGAACCCTCCATCAGATCTGCAGGGCCTTTTTTCTCCTTCTGTCTTCAGGTGGTGTAGGAAAAGGGGAAGGACTATGTGGAGAGGTCTGAGGGCTGCAGTATGTTGGACAATATGGGAAGAAAGAAACTTTAGGATATTCTCAGCTACTGAGAGAGGGGTGGAAGAACTAAAGGCTATCATTCATTTTAGGGCTGTATAGTGGCTGAAATCTTTGGAACTATTCACAGGTTACACAGTGGATGACATGCTGAGGAAGTGGGGTGAAATAGCAAATTGCACACAGACCAAGTCAGTAATGAATGTGTCTTGGACACCTCCACCTGTTGGGTTCATGAAATTAAATTTCGATGGGAGTAGTAGGGGGAACCCTGGACAATCAAGGATTGGGGGTGTCTTTAGGGATAAGAATGGGGTCGTTTTTGCCTTGTTCTCAGGCCCAATTGGAGTGGGTGACTCCCTTAGAGCTGAGATCTTTGCAGTTATGGAAGGAGTCCAGAAAGCCAAGGAGATGAACATGAGAAAACTCTTAATTGAAGGGGATTCGGAAGTGGTGATAGGGTGGCTGAATGCAGATAGCAATGGTTTATGGAGGTACAGTAATCAAAGGAGGAAATTTAAGTGGCTGGTGCGGGAGATGGAAGTTAAAATGTGCTGGGTCAAAAGATCAGCCAATCCTCTAGCTGATGGTTTAGCTAAACAAGGGGCAGAAAGGGATTCAATGTTTTGGGCTAAGTTGTAACTTTTTGTCTCTACCTATTCTTTTGTTTTCTTGATTGTACTTGGAAGATAAGTGTGTTTGTCTTCCTTATGTAACTTCTTTAGTGAATTAATGAAATTGTTATTGATCAAAAAAAAATGAGCATGCCCTTATTGGATTTGGCAACTTCACTCCCTAGAAAGTATTTCAATGGGCCTAGGTCTTTAACTTCAAACAATGGCCCTAGAAACTCCTTCAACTTTTGGATCTCCGATTCCCAATTGCCAATGCTGACAGTGTCATCCACATGAACAATCAAGGCTGCTATTGTATTGTTGAGTTGGGCCTAGTTGTTTTTAATCTTATTTTAAGTTATTTAGTTAGGAAGTCGTTGGGCTTTAGGCCCATTAGTTTATGTTTTTAAGTTGTGACTGTTCAGCTACAATAGTAGCTGCCCTACTAAGGGCATCCTTGTAATATCTTATCCGTTAAGTTAAGTATAAATTATAACGAGGGGTTGGCGGCTAGGGTTTATCTAAGAATCCTGGTTGACTTCCTCCTCTTTTCTTCTCTACTGCTGAAATCTTCATCTTCCTCCTCTTTCCCTTCACAAGAAATTCAACTAAATCTGCAATCAATGATTTCTACTTGGTGTCAGAGCAGGCCGAAGGTTCCTTGAGTTGTTTTCTCATGCAGCCCTAGATCGGCCGATTGCATGGTGATTTAAGAGGCTGATCGAAGATCTCAGGTAAGCCCATTTTTTAGATTTTTTGGTGGATCTGTTTGCCCTGTAGCTAATCTAAGGTTTCTCATCAAAATCAGGAAAAACTGGAGAAAAGGGAAAAGTCTTGTTTCTGTTGGACTCTTCAATTTTGACCTAGAAAGTGGCGCCCTAATTTTTTAGGGTTCCTTGCAGTTTTCTGTAAGGGGCGGTTCAAGTCCTGCCTGTTTTGGAGGCTTCTAGAGAGAGTGGCTGCCTCTTTTCTCTCTTCTCATGTCCCGCAAAAAAGGAATCTTTTGTGGGAAGACAATCTAGGACACCAGAAAGGTGTTGTTGGTTCCAGAAATGTTTCGTTTGATCTTCTTGCATATTTCAGTTATTTTCTTTACACTTTTTGAGAAGCATGGAGGGTCACGGAGTTGAAAATAAGCCCGGGAGTGAAATGAGACCAATGGGAAGAGGTGCTGGAGATCTTTTCGGGGCTGGGAATTACTACAATTAGGTTGGATGGTGCAAATTACTTAGAATGGTCACAATCTGCAAAGATGGCCATTGGTGCTCGTGGGAAATTAGGGTATATCACTGGTGAAGAAGTGAAACCCAAAAGTAGCAACTCCCAGTGGATACAGGAGAATTATATGGTGATGACTTGGTTGTCTAATTCCATGTTGCCCCATACAAGTAAAATTTTTTTATTGGCAAATACAGCTAAGGAAATATGGGATGGGGTTGCAGAAACCTATTCATAGAGGGAGAATGTTGCTAGGGCTTATCAGTTGAGAAATCAGATTATTTCTACAAGGCAAGGAGATAGACCTATTGCAGCCTATTTTTCAGCCCTTAAAACCCTGTGGCAGGAGATTGACCATTTAGAGACATTTGATTGGGAAACTACTAGGGATGCAGCTACCTATCAGAAACATCTAGAGAAGTATAGGGTGTTTGAATTTCTTGCTGGCCTTAATCCTGAGTATGATATTGCAAGACAACATCTTCTTTCCAGGGACAGTGTTACCCTCTCCCAAGCATATGCCTTTGTGTCAAGGGAGGAGAGCCGGAGAGATGTGATGATGAAAAATCTTGTTTCTAATCAATCTGCCATGGTGAGATTGTGAAACCTAAACAAAGTGGAGATCGGGGTGGCAGTGAAATCAAGAAGGAAGATAAAGAGATTTGATCTGTGACTACTGTAAGAAGCCTAAACACACAAGAGATACTTGCTGGAAGCTTCACCCACATCTTGTGCCGACTAGACTGAAAAATAAGGGAAATGCTCACATGGCTGTTACTTGTGACATTCCAGCCCCTCCTACTATAGCTACTCTGGAGTCTGTTGCAACTGCTGCAATAAGGGCCGAACTTGAGAGGTATGGGCAACTTCTGAACCAACGAGATACAGCCAGTTCCAGTACAGCAGCAAGCGGACAACAAGGTACAGATGGTACTAGTGGAGTCCACTCTACTTCCTTTGCTCACACAGGTAATTCACACGTCACTGCAAATTATGTTTCTACTTCAGGTAAGCAGGGACCTCCTTGGATTATAGATTTTGGAGCCTCAGACCACATGACCCACAACTCTTTTTTGGCAGAGATAGGGTCTCCACAGCTGATGGATCCCATGTTCCCATTGCTGGGAAGGGATCTATCAAGATTAGTGATTTTATTTCTCTACCCTCTCTCCTTCATGTTCCCAAATTGAGCACTAATTTGTTATCTATTAGTAGTTTGATTAAGAACCTGAACTGCTCAGTAATTTTTTCTCCTGATCATTGTATTTTGCAGGATCTAGATTCAAAGAGGACGATTGGCAGTGGTCGTGAAGTGAATGGGATCTACCTCCTGGATGTGCTTCCTCCTCATCAGAGTCATCATGTCAACAGGGATAGTGAGTCAAGGTCTGTGGGTCAAATTATGCTTTGGCATAATTGTTTGGGTCATTTACCTTTTTCTTCTTTGAGTCTTTTGTTTCAAAAACTTTTTGAGTCTGTTAGTTTGTCAAGTCTGGAGTGTGAAGGTTGTCAAAGATGTGAATCAGTCTTCTAATATCAGATTTAAAATAGTAATTAACAGTGCAAATCAGATCTGAATAATAGTGCAAGAGCTGTGTATGTCGAAGAGAAGAGGTAAGAGAAGAAGAAGTCGAAATACTCACCCTTCTCCTCTAACCCTATTTTATTAATCTCTAACAATTAATGATGACAAGTATGCCCTTTAGTGGGCGGCCAGATTGGCAATTACATAAAGAAAATAAAACAAGAACAAATAACAGGCCCATCAACATAAAATAAAAGATAAAAAAAGGATATCACACAAGCAGCTGTTAGGGCCCATTCAGCCCAGTCTCTTTACACTCCCCCTCAAGCTGAGCATAGATGTCAATCATGCCCAGCTTGCTTATATAGTGTGTCAATTTCCCTTTGGGAACTCCCTTGGTCAAGATATCAGCCAGTTGCTCTTCTGATGTGATAAATGGCAAACACACTTCTCCTGAAGAGACTCTTTCCCTTATGAAATGCCTATCAACCTCAATATGCTTAGTTCTGTCATGTTGAACAGGATTATGTGCAATGTTGATAGCAGCTTGGTTGTCACAATAGAGCATCATTGGTTTCTCGTAGTCCACCCCCAATTCCTCTAGAAGGGATCGTAGTCATAGTAGTTCTAACACACCATGAGCCATTGCCCTGTATTCTGCTTCAGCTGAGGATCTAGCAACTACTGATTGTTTCTTACTTCTCCAAGACACAATATTCCCAGCAACCAGAGCACAATAACCAGAGGTGGACCTTCTGTCATCAATACATCCTACCCAATCTGCATCAGTAAAGGCTTCCAGCTTCATGTGACCATGCTTAGCAAATAGAATACCTTTCCCTGGAGTACCTTTCAAGTAGCACAGAACCCTTTCTGCAACAGCTAGATGAGTATCTCTGGGAGAGTGCATAAACTGACTAATAACACTTACTGCATAGGAAATATCTGGCCGAGTCATGCAAAGGTATAACAACCTCCCAAGCAGTCTCTGAAACACTCCCTTATCAGACAAAGGCTCACCATCTGTGGCAGAAAGCTTATGATTAGGATCGATGGGAGTGGAGATAGGCTTAGCTCCAAGTTTACCCGTTTCAGCAAGAAGATCAAGGGCATATTTGCGTTGAGATATGAAGATACCTTCCTTAGACCAAGCAACTTCAATACCCAAGAAATACCGAAGATCTCCCAAGTCTTTGATTTCAAATTCAGAGTTGAGAAATCCTTCAGGTTTATTGGCCTCTTCAATGTCATTACCCGTGACCACAATATCATCAACATAAACAATCAAGAAGGTCACCAGAGTGTTATTTCTCTTCAAGAACAATGTATGATCAGATTGTGTTTGAATGTAGCCAAAGGAGACACGAGCAGCCCGAAATCTCTCAAACCAAGCCCGAGGAGATTTTTTGAGATCATAAATGGATTTGTGTAGTTTACACACCTTGCCTTTCATTTCTTTCCCATACACCCCTTGAGGTAGAGACATATAGACTTCTTCATGCAGATCTCCATTCAATAAGGCATTTTTAACATCAAACTGGTGTAGGGGCCAGTCAAAGGTAGCTGCTAGAGAAAGCAAGACCCGAACTAAAGTCATCTTAACTACAGGAGAAAATGTCTCAAGATAGTCAATGCCATACATTTGGGTGTAGCCCTTGGCAACCAACCTAGCCTTATACCTCTCAATCGAGCCATCAGAGTGATATTTAATGGTAAACACCCATTTACACCCCACTAGTTCCTTCCCTTCCAGCAAGTCCACAATATCCCAGGTATGGTTTTTATATAATGCTTCAAGTTCAGTCATCATAGCATCCCTCCATTTAGGTTGAGATAATGCTTCCGATACAAACCTGGGTATCACATGTGAAGAAACAGAAGCAAGAAAGTAGTAGGAAGGAGAGAGAAGGTTGTAAGATAAATGTTTGGAAATGCAATGGGTTGTACACTTCCGCTTGCCCTTGCGAAGAGCAATAGGAAGGTCAAGGTCAAGGACAGTCGAAGCTGGGTCGGTAGAGGGCTGACCTGTTTCCTCAGGAACTATGGGAGTGGCAAGATGCTCTTCTGAAGGAGTGGAAACAACCTGCATATGTCTGAATCTCCGCCTTTGGTAACACCTTTGGAGAGTAGGAGCAGAAGCAAGAGGAGGATCAGGGGTGGGTCCAGTGGAAGAGGTGGACACCCCATGATCAGACTCACAAGGGATGGGAAGAGGAACAATTGGAGACATAGCAAAGGGTTCATCAAATGTCTCCCCCTCAGAAGGAATAGTAAAGAAAGGAGTCAACTCTGCAAAGGTGACATCCCGAGATACAAAGCGGGTGCCACGACCTAGATCAAAACAACAATAACCCTTTTGTGTAGAGGCATATCCCAAAAACACACACTTATGAGCCTTAGGTTCAAATTTATGCCTTTGGTGTCTATGAATATGCACATAACAAGTACTCCCAAAGACACGGAGAGGGAGAGAAAAGAGATCCTCATCCAGGAAGAGAAGACTAAAGGGGGTTTTAAAGCCAAGAACCCTGGAAGGCATACGGTTGATTAGGTAGGTAGCAATATGAACAACATCTCCCCAAAACCTTACAGGAACATGGGATGCAAATAAAAGGGATTTGGCAACCTCAACCACATGTTTGTTCTTTCTTTCTGCCACCCCGTTTTGTTGTGGAGTGTAGGAACAAGAACTTTGATGAATAACCCCAAAAGTTTCAAGATAGGTGGAGAGGGTTTTCTCAAAATACTCCTTAGCATTGTCAGAACGGAATATTTTGATACAAGTATTAAACTGGGTGAGGATGAGTTCATGAAAATTTTTCACAATAATGGGTATTTCATCCCGGGATTTCATGAGATAAATCCAAGTATAACGAGAATAGTCATCAATAAAAAGGATAAAATACCTGTAGCCCCCCATGGTTGGCATGTAATATGGCCCCCACACATCAGAGTGAACAATATGGAAAGGAGAAACAAATCTTTTATTACTGATTGAATAGGAATGTCTACAATGCTTTGCTAGCTCACATGACTCACAATGAAGACTAGATAAAAACACTCCTTTAAACATATCTGGGAACTGATGACTCAAAGCAGAAAAAGACAAATGACATAACAAAATCTTGTTAACAGACTCTGACACAACTGACTCTAAAGCAACTCCATGAGGTGGTCCCAAGGCATGATTTGGTGTGTCCAGTAGGTATATTTCGTTCGCCTCATGGCCACTCCAGATCGTCCTCTGAGACTGCAGGTCCTCAAAAACACAATGAGTGGGAAAAAAGGTTATGCTGCAGTTCATGGACTTTGTTAAGCTACTAACAGATAAAAGGTTTGTGTTAAGCTTAGGAACATGGAGAACAGAAGATAAAAACAGGGTATCAGAGGTCTTTATATCTCCTTTACCAGAGATGGGGGCAAGTGACCCATCGGCAAGGGATATTTTCTCTTTCCCAGAGAGGAGATGATATGAAAAAAAATGGTTAGATAGGCTGGTCATATGGTCTGATGCACCGGAATCTATAATCCAAGGGAGTTTATGATTACCTGAAACTGAAGCATGATTTGCTGAGGCATATGTACCTGAGTGAGAAAAAGCCGATGAAGAGGATGTACTGTTAGAAGGGTGGGCTGAAGAAACTGTAGCTTCCAAATGATTTAGGAGCCTCCCATACTTCTCAAAGTCTAACTTCATTGCAGCCAACTACTCAATGGTTGATGTTTTCTCACTCTCCTTACTTCCCCCTTCAGGTACTGTAGCAGCATTAGCAGTCTTGAGTTTTCCCGCTTGACTGCCCTTCTTAGGATTATTCTTAAACCTCTCAGGGAGTAGTCCAGGGTGAAGTTTCCAGCAAGTGTCCTTGGTATGCCGTGGTTTCTTGCAATATTCACACACCCGCTCCCCCTTTTCAGTAGGCCCCTTAGATTTTATTCCCGCATGTGCAAAGTGTTCTGTAGGTGGATTCTGCAACTGAACTTGTCGTCTACTTTCCTCACTACTTATCATGGCATATGCCTATGATAGAGTAACCTCATCTCTGGCCAAAATATTCTGTCTGATAATATCAAACTCCGGGTTGAGTCCAGTGAGAAACTCGAATACCCTATTTCTCTCCACCAACTTTCTGTACATTTCAGCATCCTTTTTACTCTCCCATACCATAGTTTCCATAACATCAATTTCCTGCCATAGGAATTTTAGGATAGAGTAGTAGACTGCTACACTCTTCTCCCCCTGTCTCAGGTTCTTCACATCACTTTTCAATTTGTACGCTCGGGCTACATTCAGTTTCTGTGAATAAGTCTCAGTTATACTGTCCCATATCTCCTTAGCAGAAGACATCCAGAGATAGTGTTGGCTTATATGAGGTTGCATAGAGTTAACTAACCATCCTATAACGGTATAGTTCCCTTGCATCCATCTCTCAAATTCAGGATCTGTCTCTTCGGGTTTCACTTACTGCTTGTGAGATACCCGAGTTTTCCTCTACTACAAACATAAATTTTTATAGACTGTGCCCAGGCAAGATAGTTCGTCCCATCTAGCTTAATCGTGGTAACACCAGTCAAAACGGAATCTACTGGAGCAGATCCAGAAACCGGCACCTGCTTGAACTCACTTCCGTATGTCTCCATTAATCAAACGGAAATCAAGGAACTGAAATTTTAACTATGCAAACTTACTTGAAGTCAAACCAAAAATAGGGTGCTTGAAAAACTAGGGTTTTGCTCCGTCCAACAGATGGGAGGAAGAGAGAAGATGGTGCCGCACCAACCAGACTGACCCAAACTCTTCCTAACCTGAACCGCCCTCCTTTAGCAGTCACAAGACACCTTCCAAGCACAGAGCGCCACACCCAAGCTTCACCTTTCCTGGTAACCTCGAAAATCTCCAGTTGGAAGGGTTTCGGGTAAAAGCAAAACAGCATCACTTCTTGCCAAAATTCGGCCAGAACTTAAATCTCCAAGTCCTTCTACCAACTAGGCAAGTGATTCTCTATACTATAGAGAACCTATCTCTCCATACACTCTCTTAATTTTAGAGTGTACAGGAACGAAGAAAAGAAAGAAAGAAGAATTGTACTCGCTCTGATACCAAGATGTGAATCAGTCTTCTAATATCAGATTTAAAACAGTAATTAACAGTGCAAATCAGATCTGAATAATAGTGCAAGAGCTGTGTATGTCAAAGAGAAGAGGTAAGAGAAGAAGAAGTCAAAATATTCACCCTTCTCCTCTAACCCTATTTTATTAATCTCTAATAATTAATGATGACAAGTATACCCTTAAGTGGGCGGCCAGCTTGGCAATTACATAAAGAAAATAAAACAAGAACAAATAACAGGCCCATTAAGTGAGGCCCATCAACATAAAATAAAAGATAAAAAAAGGATATCACACAAGCAGCTGTTAGGGCCCATTCGACAGAGTCTCTTTACAGTCAACTTGGAAAGCATTGTAGACATTCATTTAAACCTAGTAATAAAAGGTTTTCTTCTTCTTTTGATATTCATTCTGATGTGTGGGGACCTTACCATGTTCCTTCTATGGGAGGTTATCGATATTTTCTCTTATTTGTGGATGATTTCTCACTATACTCTTGGATTTACCTGATGAGATCCCACGATGAAGTACCATCCTTGGTGAGGCAATTTCATCAGATGGTGCTAACATAGCTTGAAACAAGAATAAAGGTGTTAAGATCAGACAATGCCAGGGAATATTTTGAAAAACACCTCACCTCATATCTGTTAGAATATGGTGTTGTCCATCAGAGCAGATGTCCCTACAATCCACAGCAGAATGGTGTTGGAGAAAGGAAGAACAAACACATTGTTGAGATTGTGAGAAGCATGATGATCACATCTACAGTTCCAATTCGGTTTTGGGGTGATGCAGTTCTCACAGCAGTATATCTGATTAACAGGGTGCCCTCTCGTATACTTGGATTCAGCACCCCATTCAGTCTCCTTTTTCTTGAGGGGGGAAATGTTTCATATTCCTCTCAGGGTGTTTGGGTCTGTCTGCTTTGCACATATCCTTGGTCCTCACCGCTCAAAGCTTGATCCCTAAGCAAAGAAGTGTGTCTTCCTTGGATATGCAGAAAATCAGAAAGGGTACTATTGCTATGATCCAATCTCTAGGAGCTTATGTTACCATGGATGTCACCTTTTTTGAATCCACATACTTCTCAAAGAATCCTTCTCAGGGGGAGTGTTTTGGGGAAGTGAGTCAATAGTCTATTCCTCTCCCGGCCCGGCCCGGCCCCCAGACGGGTTTGAACGGGCTTTTTGGCCTGCGGGCTTAACCTCGGGCCAAAAAGCCCGGCCCGCATAAAATTCGAGCCGGGCTCGGGCTTTGCCAAAATAGCCCGACCCGAGCCCGATCCGGCCCGACCTATAGTTAAACCTAAGTAAAAACCCTATGTGATGTCCATTTGAATAAATTTTTTGATTTAAGTTGTTGATTCACTTATAGGCCCATTGTTCATTTAAATAGGGGAAAAAAACATCTAAATTAAAATAGATAATGTTCATTTGAATAGGGAAAAATTAGAATTTCTTTTATTAGGTCGGGCTTCGGGCTTTTTATCAGGACCGGGCTTGGGCCCAAGTTGTAGAACCGTTGGTCGGCCCGGGCTCGGGCTCGGGCTCGGGCCTAACATTTTTCTGTTAGTAAAGAGTAAAAGCCCGGCCCGGCCCGGCCCGGCCCATGAACAAGTCTATATGTCACCTATCTTACCACCTCATGTGTCACCTACCTTACCACCTCCTTTGCGTCCTGCTTCTCAGCATTACTTACGATAGAGACTTCACAAGGAGGTTGATTCCACTACAACAGAACTCACATCACTTCCTGTCGGTTCCTTAGAGACTCCAGATTCAGCTGACATGGATTCAGGTATTCCTCTTGGTACCGCTACTGCTTCAGTTTCCATTGATTCTACTAATTCTATTACAGATAACCTCGATCTTTCTATTGCTCTCAGAAAAGGGAAGAGAAAGTGTACTGCTCATTGTATTTCACATTACTTATCCTACAGTGGACTTTCTCCTTCCTACCGTGCCTTTCTTTCCTCTCTTGACTCTGTGTCTATACCCAAGGGTGTTAATGAGGCTCTCTCCAAACCTGAGTGGAAGACAACTATGCAGGAAGAGATGGCAGCTTTGATTTAGAATCAGACATGGGACATTGTGGATCTACCAAAGGGAAAAGAGAAAGTTGGATGCAGATGGGTTTACATAGTAAAATATAAGGCAGATGGAAGTATAGAAAGGCACAAGGCAAGACTTATTGCAAAAGGGTACACACAGACCTATGGCATTGATTACTTAGAGACCTTTGCACCAGTTGCAAAGATGACCTCTGTTTGGATACTTCTTTCTCTTGATGCCTCATACTCTTGGCCCTTGTTTCAACTTGATGTGAAGAATGCTTTCCAAAATGGGGATCTGCAAGAGGAAGTGTATATGGATCTTCCTGCTGGCTTCTATAGTGATGTTGAAAAGGGAAATGTATGCAAGCTTAAGAAGTCACTTTATGGCTTGAAACAATCTCCCAGAGCATGGTTTGACAGATTTAGAAAGGCCTTAATTGCTTTTGGCTACACTCAGACTCAATCCGATCATACCTTGTTTGTGAAGCGAAGGGGATCTTTGGTGTCAGTCCTAATTGTTTATGTGGATGATATTGTTGTCACCGGGAATGATCTAAGTGAGATTGATGGTCTAAAAAGGAACCTACATAAAGAATTTGAAATTAAAGATCTTGGAGAACTGAAATACTTCTTAGGCATTGAAGTTGCAAGATCAAAACATGGAATTTTTATCTCTCAAAGGAAGTATGTCTTGGATCTCCTTCAAGAGACAGGGAAGCTTGGAACAAAGGCAATCAGCACCCCTATTGATCAGAACCATAAAATCAATACATCAGAAGGTGAACCAGTAAAGGATATTAGGAGATATTAGAGACTTGTGGGTCGGCTGCTATACTTGTGTATGACAGTAGGTGTAGTAAGTCAATACATGCATGCTCCACGAATCCAGCATTGGGAGGCAGTTGACAGGATTCTTGCTTATCTGAAGGGACACCCGGGCAGAGGCATATTGTTTACTGATCATGGACAGTTGAAACTAGAGGCTTATACAGATGCAGATTAGACAGGATGCCTTGATGACAGGAGATCAACTTTAGGAGTGTGCACCCTTGTTGGGGGTAACTTTGTCTCATGGAAGAGTAAGAAACAAACAGTGGTGGCAAGATCAAGTGCTGAAGCCAAATACAGGGCCATGGCACATGGAGTTTCAGAACTTCTCTGGATCCGTTCCCTGTTAGAAGAAATTGGTGTATAGGCAGAAGAACCTATGATGCTATACTGTGATAACCAGGCAGCAATTAACATTGCCCATAACCCAGTCCAGCATGACCGAACTAAGCACATTGAAGTGGATAGACATTTTATCAGAGAAAGAGTAACTTCTGGAGAAGTTTGTCTTCCATACATTGCTTCTGATATGCAACTCGTTGATGTTCTCACAAAAAGTGTTGCAAAGAACAAGCTAGAGCATGATCTACGCAAGTTGGGAAAGTGTGACATTTACTCCCAACTTGAGGGGGAGTGTTGAGTTGGGCCTAGTTGTTTTTATTCTTATTTTAAGTTATTTAGTTAGGAAGTTGTTGGGCTTTAGGCCCATTACTTTATGTTTTTAAGTTGTGACTGTTCAGCTACATTAGTAGCCGCCCTACTAATGGCATCCTTATAATATCTCATCCTTTAAGTTAAGTATAAATTATTATAATGAGGGGTTGGCGGCTAGGATTTATCTAAGAATCCTGGTTGACTTCCTACTTTTTTCTCCTCCTCTTTTCTTCTCTACTACTGAAATCTTCATCTTCCTCCTCTTTCCCTTCACAAGAAATTCAACTAAATCTGCAATCAGTGATTTCTACTTGTATCTCCATCTCTCTTAACAAAGAGACTATGGTCAACATAGCAATGCTTAAATCCTATTTGCTGAACTACACAATTAAACTTATCAAACCATGCCCAAAGTTGAACTGCTGAAATCCTTCATTCTCTTTGCCATGGAAGCCTAGAGGCTGAATCATATACATTTCTTCCAAGTCCCCATTGAGAAAAGCATTCCTTATATCTAAATAGTGAGGGCGCCAACCAAAATTAGAATCTTGAGAGATGAGGACCCATATAGATCATCTTAGCAATGGGAGCAAATGTTCCAATTTAATTAACTCAAATGTCTAGGAGTAGCCCTTGTTTACCAACCTGCCTTTACATCTCTTCACTTGCCCATCAGTCCAACACTTCACAAAAAACACCCACTTACACCCAACAAGTATTTTAAAAGCACAAGGGGCAATTTGTGCCCAAGGCGCAAGGTAAAGCATGCACCTTTTTGAAGAAAGGCAAAAAAATGCAAAACAGGGACAAAAAATTAAAAAAATGCAGAAAAAAATAAAAACAAGTATATCAAACATTGTTAATTAAAAACATAAACTTAAAATTAAAATAAATAAACATAACATGTAAAACATATGCAAATGAAATTTTAAAAATAAAATCAAACATATAAAGCATATTCAAGCATGCAGAACCATCAATCTCTTTAGTGTGATGTAAAACATTTTGCATTCCTGATTCTACAAGTCCATGTTAGGGTCTTAAATTCTTAATTCCTACACAAAAAAAATAAAAATATGATTTTATAATTTTAATTACTTTATATTTTATTAGGATAAATTAATGAACAAATTAGCATATAAGGGGTTCTTAGAGCTTTGGTGAGCGAGTGGAGAGTGAAGCAACTGGCCCAGCCACTAGGTTCAAAAAAGAACAAAAAGCACAAAAAATAAAAAGGTGCATGCCTAGGCTGAAGCGCAAGGCACACCAGGTACACGCCTTTTGAAAGTGCTACTCCTGCTGCCTAGGCGAGGCACATACCTTAAAATGTGCCTCACCCGTGTGCCTAGGAACGCCTTTCAAACCACTACACCCAATAGGCTCTTTCCCTTCGGAAAGATCCACTAAGTCCCGTGTATCATTCTTACGTTGGGCATCAATCTCCTCCAACGTGTCCCTTTTCAATTCAGGTGAATACAAAGCATATACAACACTTACAGTGATAGAAACACTAGAAATGGTAGAAAGATAAGTACAGAAAGGAGAAAGTTGGTCAAAAGTGGTATAATTAGCATCAGAATACTTAGTAGTACATGTTTGGATACCTTTACCAAGGGCAATGAAAACATCAAGGTCACAAGGTGTAATACGTGGCTGAGTGGAACACGGACTACTCTTCAGTTTTGCATCATGAGATCCCATCGGTTCAAGTAGCACATCTTCTGGTTGATCCATACTTGGAGGTGTATACTAGTCTTTCTGGAACCAAGTGTAACAAGAGTAGACATAATGGAGTAAGTGCAGGAATGGGTAACGGAACCTGAATTTGCTCTCCCTCTCCTCAAGTTCATTTTCCTTCTCCCTCTAGGGATAAACAAGGAAGAATGGTTGAGACTCCAAGAAAAAACACCCATGAATATATAGACACGTTGAGAGATAGGACCATGAGAAAGGAACAAGTTATGAACATAACTACACCCAAAAGTCTAAAGAGGAATCGAGAATAAGGGAGACTGAGGGAACAATGATTTAAAAGGTGCGCCTAGGCACTCAGGCGAGGTGCATTTTAGGGTAGGCGCCTCGCCCAGGTCCTAGGCGCAGCCTATTCAAAAGGTGCACGCCTAATGCGCCTAGACGTGCGCCTTGCACCTTAGCCCAGGCGTGCGCCTTTTGAAAATTTGTCGTTTTTTTCCTTCAACAACCCCTATTTGGTAATGTTGTCCATTCGTTCATCTTAATAAAATATCTTCTTAAAAGCAATTTAAACTATAAAATTATTATTTTTTGTGTGAAATCTAAGAATTTAAGAACCTAACATGGACTTGTTTGAGCTGGCCTCGAGGGGCGTGGCACAAAGACGGCTCGTAGAATTAGGAATGTAATATATCACATTAGCTACTTGATGCAATTGAGAAAAAAAAAGAGATTGTGGGTTTTATATGCTTGAAAATGTTATATATGTTTGATTTCATTTTTAAATTCTCATTTGAATATGCTTTACATATTATATTTATGTATTTTAATTTTAGATAATAGGTTTTTTAAAACATTTATTTTAAAACTTAAGTTAATATTTTTATTAATAATATGTTTTATAATTTTTTACTTTTTTTTTGAAATGTTTGCATTTTTTTGAAATGTTTTGCATTTCTTTTCGAATTTTTTGCATTTTTTTAAATTGTGCGCCTTGCCTCCAAAAGGCACGCACCTCGCCTTGCGCCTTGTGCCTCAGGCGCAAAATAGCCCTTGCGCTTTTAGAACACTGTGAGGGAAGAAGAGTTGATCGCAAAATCCAACTCAACATCTGGTTAATTAAATATGCAGTAGTAAGAATTGTGTCTCCCCGAAAGCACTTTGGCACAAGCAAATGTAATAGAAGACCTCAAAAAACTTCAATGAGATATCTATTCTTTCTGCAACACCATTTTGTTAATGTGTTCTAGGGCAGGATAGTGCTATTATTAGTAAAAAACCTGATTCACATAATCTCTAAAATATCCACATGCACTGTCAAAATAAAATAGCCAAATTTCTACATGAAATTGAGTGAAGATCATCTATTAGAAGTCTTGTATTGTTTTTGGCACTTAATCTCAAGAAAAAAGTAAATAAATCCAAGTATACATGGAAAAACCATTGATGAGACTGATGAAGTATTTGTGTCCCCCTTTAGCAATACTAGATGTTTGTCAAAGAGGAAATTTGAAAAGGAAAATTAGTTCATTAATTATTTGGTGGAAACGGAGTTCTACAATGTTTACTAGTCTCACATGTTTGTCAATGCAAATAAGACAAAGGCACTAACTTAAACAACTCAACAAATAGGAACTTTAAAGAAGGAAATGAAAGATGACACAAACAATGACATAACAAATCTTGGTTGTAAAATAATGGCCAATAACCTCGTTCACATAAATGACGGAGTTATTTAACTTCAAAGTCATGGTTTAAAATGTCCCTAATTTCCTTAATATTTCCATGACATATTTCCATTTCCTTGGGTAGCGACTTGAAATTTTGCCAACATCAACATATTCCTTAATGAACACTATCAGCACTATGTAGAGTACAAGAGACAGTTTCAACGACATATTTCCATTTCCACTTCCATGGGTATCAACATGAAATTTAGTTGAACACTACCGGTGTGGAGTGCAAGAGATAGTAATAGTATTATAACATAAGTTGGTAACAATATTGTATATATGTAGTGCAACCATGGTTTCAAATGTCGCTAATGCCGCCCGTCATATGTCGATGTCATGGCTCACCGACATGAAAATGGATGGTAACATAAAAATTACATTATGTCAGTCGACATTTCCTATATTTCGGAAATGTAGATCAAATCAGTCCAAATAACCAAAAAAAATACAGTTTTTCCTATTATGTCGACAAGATGTCGACTAATGTCGATAGGATGTCGACTAATGTACATTAAAAATATAATATATTAGTATATTATATTAATATTATACAGTATATTAATATAGATTATTCCATATTAAAATCAGAAATGTTTATTAAATTTTATAATAAACCATATTCTACATTTAATATAAAAAATCAGAATAAATTTAACAAATTTTATACTAAATCATAATTTATTATAAACTTAGTATAAAAAATCATAATAAATTCATTAAGTTTTATAAGAAATCAGAATTTATCATAATCTTAATACTACAAAAAGGAGAATCAGTTTATTAAATTTATAATAAAACATAATGCATTATAACTTTAATATTTAAAAAATCAGAATAAATGTATTTCTATTTACTAGTGTGAAATAAATATATTAGAATTTATAATAAATCGGAATTAAAAATTAGAAAAGAAAATATCAGATAACCTTGTAAAAACATCAAAATGCATAATAAATCAGTAAATCGTCATTTACTAATTTGTTATTGATCTTAGTTTCTTAGCTTTATATAATGGTTGGGAATAAGATAATAGTCTAGAAATATGTATTAATGCTTTGTTTATCATTTTACAAAATATCTTTGCATATTTCCACAGATTTCATAATATTTCCACAATGTCTCTAATTTTTACAATATTTCCCCTCAACATTTCCGACATATGTCCTATATTTTGGTCAACGACATTTCCATCAACATCGACATTTTAAACCTTGGGTGTAACAATGTTATTGTCCGAGTAACTTGATTACCACTTTGAGCTATCTCAAAATTGATTTCAAACATAAAGTTAAATATTAGTTTTTGTTTGTGTAATAGATTATTTGGTTGATCTATTATAACCATTTATAATTTCTCTAAGTTTAAATTTTGCTTTAACCCATTCTATCATCAAGATTTGAATCTTAAGGTTTACAAGGCAACTTCAAAATATATTCATTTTCTATAACCTTAGTTTCCTAGCTTTGTTTAATGATTTGGAACAAGATAGTAATCTAAATAGGTGGGCATATGCTTCTTTTATCATTTCATAAATTATCATTCTATATTTTTCATATTTTACAATGTTTCCACCATATCTATAATTTTTACAACATTTCCATATGATATTCCCAACATTTCCGATATGTTTCTTATACTTGGACGACCAACATTTCCACCAACATACATTTTAAACCTTGATTCAAATCAGCATCATCTTCCAGTATGTAGAAACCATCCACTACACAACTTTTACTAATTGTTTTTCCCCAAGGTGAATTCCCAGAAAACACAAGAATCTGAGAAAAACAATACATAACAATTCAAGGATTTAGTAATGCTACTAATAGAATGAAAGTTTTTAGGAAGTTTAAGAACATGTAATACGGAGTCAAGGTTGATACCGAAAGGAAGAGATATAGTTCCTTAGCCAGAAATAGTAGAGAATGACCAATCTGCCAACCTCACTTTATCAAACAGTAGATGGTAAGAAGAGAAAAAATCTAGCTAACCAGTAATGTGGTTGGAAGAACCTAAATCGATGATCCAAGGGGACTAAGAGGGGTTAGACACATAGTTGTCAAGGTGAGGCGACTAGGTGCTTTTCAATGAGCGCCTCACCCAAATGCCAAGAAAAAATGTATTAGGCGCATGCTGTGGGGACTGAAACACATATATAGTATACAATATTTTATTAAATATAATAAATATAAAATATATAATATTTGATTGGTTGGTTTTAGTTTTTATAATAGGATATGTTGCATGTTATCATGTTTTTGTTACGAGGAAAGTAAAAACAAAATAATCTCAAGGGTTTCATTCACTTTGACAAAAGAATCGAATGAGGAAGAAGAGAGAACAGCCCTCCATCGTTCCGACACAATCCTCTAAGTCAAGGTGAGTTAATCAGTTTCCTCCTTCGTTTTGTTCTCTTTTTCCACTGGTTTAAAACAGTGGTTTCGCCCTATTCTTCTCCTCTTCCTTGTTGGACTAAAACCATTCTTCTTTCATGGTTTGAATCATATTATTGGACTAAAACAAGGGCTCCACCCCCTTCTTTGTTCTGAAATTTCATGCGTGTTTTCAGCTCCTTTTCCTTCATTATTGGTGTCCGAAATTCTTCAGTCTTCTTTTATTTTAGTATTTTTTTTCACCAGCTTTTCTGGGTCTAGAACAGGGGCTCGCCCCCTACTTTTGTTCTTAGATCCTTGCATTTATCACCCCTTTTTTTGTTCTCATCATTGGTGTCTGAAACAGGGGCAGAGCCCCTTCTATTCTTCTTTGTATTTTATTCTTTTATTTTAATATTTTTCACCTTCTTTTTCTGGGTCTAGAACAGGGGCACTGCTCCTTACTTTTCTTCTCCATTTTCTTCTTTTATTTTAGTAATTGTTCTCATCAAGCAACGCTGCATGAAACACAAGCACAAAAGTAAGTGCAGAATACATAAAACCAAAAAAAAAACTAGTAAGAAGGGGTAGAAATCCATCGGCTTCTTATTTTTAAATTCCATCGCCTAGGCGAGGGCTAGGCACCCGCCTAGGCGCCTAGCCTCGCCTTGGCAAGTTGGTGCCTTGAAAACTATGGTTAGACACATGGAAAGCAATGGCTTAGGTTACCTGTACTTGCTGGATAGGAGGTAGGAGCAATAGAAGTCCATTCCAGATGTCAGATTACCCTACTGTATTGTTCCAATTGGTCTTTTATGGTACTTGGTAAATCATCCCTTGGTGCTGAACCCAGAGTAACCCAGAGTTGCAATGTAACTAGTAGAACTCTCCTCATTAGGAACATCAAGAACCACATTTGTTGAAGTATTTATCTTCCCGTATTTCTTTTGAAACTTTTAGGTTTTTCAACTAGGTCCAAAAAGTGCTCCCTAGTAGCTCCAAGCAATTCAGTACATCCCATTATCTTCACCATTGATGAATACAGCCTGCCCTCCTGTAGCTCCAAATGCTACTGGGTCCACTATTTTTATTTTAAGAACTAGGGAAAAATGCCAGCACCAACCACTAGTTTTCACAACAACAAGAGAACAACGGATCTGTCTACACAGATAAGTTCAAGATACTAGTTGCTACAAAACAACTCAACAGATAAACCAGATCATTGATTAGATGTTCATACATCTGCACAGACCATTTCAAATACAGGTTCTAATTTTCCAAGCGATAATCCTGCATTCCCACCCTACTTCTTGACCTAGAAACACTCCACATTCAGCCCATCACCCTACAACCTTTAGCCCTCCATAGCCAATCATACAATCACCAATAAAATGCCACAAACCAATCACAGCAACCCCCAATGGAGAAAACAACAGTCCAAATAGTATTCTTCCATAAAAATATTAAGGAAACCCTCGAACTCCCCAAAAACTACTAGATTCCTGATCCTACAACCACAAAAAGAACAAGACAGAACATCTCTTTATTTGTCCTTAGATGTATATAATACTCCTCTTCTGATTGAAGTCTAAGGAAAAACAAAAGTGAAGAAAGAGAAGAAAAAGGAGCAGAACTAGTATAGAACATGCTCTGATCCCATCCTTTTTTATCTAGAGATGCTGTAAAGAGAAAAGTGAAAAGAGGTGAAGAGAAAAGACAAGATTTCGAAAGTCCAAGATGGGTCCATTATCCACTTGGATATTTATATTAGGGTGAAATTATATATAATGAAAAGACAAATATACCCTCAGGTACATAAAAATATATAAAACAACCTAATAATATCTACAAAGCAGTCACTGCAACTGGTCAAGCATCTGACTCCATTCTGTCTTCCACCTTCATCTTCAAACTTTCTGTTTCTTTAATTCCAAAACAAATATGCAAATTAACAGGTAAGACTTAATTTTTCTCAGTGATTATGACAAGGGCAAAACCAAGTACTCAGCTGTTTTCTGTACAGCATTCTGCTACAAATTCTATTTTCAGACTTAAACTTCAATATGGAGCCTAAATCACAAACCCACAATGCACTTCAAGTATTCTAAAATATACTTCCTTGGAAAAGTCTCATACAACAGGTCTAATCAAGTAGATAAAATTATGCATTTTGTAATACCTAGTTCCAAATTAAACATCTGTTTATTGATAAAAATAATAATTCTAAACTAAACGTTTGATTTTTAGTTTGCACCAAACCTAAACTACAGAGATTATGGCCATTTCGACATCATCATTTTCCTTTTATGTTTGACAATGCTCTACAGACAATTTAGAACAAACAGGCACAATGCTTGGGAGGACTGTAGTTTTTGACAACTAAATCACAAATAGGATGATCTGAATTCCAGTCTTTTGGTTGAAAGACAACAAATTCACCATCACACTATATGCATTATTGGACTGGCTTGGTTGGAACATAGTGCTGAAAGATACCCTACCTTTACTGCTAATTCTCCAATTGCCCAACATGCATTATTAGCCACTGAAACAGATTCTTTCAGCTCCTGAGTATGCTGCGCATGGCATATGTTGGTCAAATACTAACAAACAAGGCTTGATATCAATAAAAACATGAATCAAATGCTTACCAACTGATTGGCAGCAACATTAAGAAATTCTGACAAACGAGGATGCAAATGCACATGGCAAACCTGGCACAAAATCATGTCAGAACAAAGCTAAACTTTAAAGCTGATGAAATAAATAAAACCAATCAACCAAAACACCACTATTTGAGCAAGGAAATGCTAACACACCCTTGCAAGGTCCCCCAGAAGAGCAAGAGCACTTTGACGCACATCAGAAGCATCATCCATGCAGCACTGAAGAAGTAGGTCCCTCAAATTGCCTTGTGCAACCTACAAAAATAAAGTTGCACCAGAACAAATGAACAAATTTTTGGAATGTTTAAGCATGAAAAAACAATTGATTTATAAAACAAAACATCAGGAATTGGAAATTTCAAAAATTAGAGAAGTAGTAGCCCAAGACTACATATTCAAGCATGAAAAAACGAATGCAACATCTACAAGCATATAAATTTTTTTTTTGATAATTGAAATGAATTTATAAAACAGCAATAGACAATAGTACAAAGTCCTCAAGGAAAGGTACGAGTTGCAACCTCTCCGGGCTAGTTAAGTACAGATTTCCAAATTAATAACAGCTTACATAGAAGCACAAAAAAGATCTTCCCTAGAAACCCCCTGTTTGGCTAAAGCATCAGCCAAAGAATTAGCAGACCTACCAACCCATTTTACCTCAACACTCATATTACTGGTTAACCACTTTACTTTTTTGATGAGATCTTTGTAGCCCCAAATGGCGGTATCCAAGTTTATGAGCCACCTGGTTACCACCTGAGAGTCCCCTTCAACTAGGAGATGCTCCACCCCAAGCTGGTTGGCAATCTGAATTCCTTGTACTGCAGCAAGGATTTCTGCCCTTGTGGAATCCCCCACTCCCACTAGTCCTGAGAATAGGGAAATTATGTTGCTGTCCTTATTTCTCAGGATACCCCCTATACCTGAAGGCCCGGGGTTGCCTTGGCTACTTCCATCAAAGTTCAGCATGATGACACCTTCCAAAGGCGGAATCCATTCTGACAGAATTCTATCCTTCTTTGTTGAAGTGTTAGCTATTACTAGCCAATTTCTCCACAAATCATCAAAGGAGAAGTCATCAAAGATATCCACAGTTTTCAGCCAATGGATTGCTCTTGTTAGGATACAATCCTTCATTTCATCTAACCCTCTTTCCTTCTCTAAGAAAATTCTTGCATTCCTTTCCTCCCAAAGTGTCCACAGAGTGGCTGCCCGGACACATTTCCGCATGACCTTACCTCTTCTAGTGTGCCAAACAAAGACAGATGGGTTGAATAACAAGCTTAAATCAGAAAGCAAAGACCACCTACCTCCAAATAAACAAAGGCTCCACCTCCATATAGTTGTAGATAAGGAACAGGAGATCAGCAAATGGACACAGTCCTCATTCTCGGCCTTACACAAGGAACACCAATTTGGGGAAAAACAAAGCGAGGGTCTCTTTTTCTGTAAGTTTTCCAAAGTATTGATCTTCCCATAGAAGACTTCCCAGCAGAATACAGCAATTTTTGGGGGAATAGGTCGCGCCCAGACTTCTTTGACAGGGAATTCTTGGGAAAAGGGGTTAGAACTGAGGGATTTTAGAAAAGAAGAGCAAGTAAAAGTACCTTTTGGAAGAGGAGTCCAAACCCTTTGATCAGAAGAAGTGGGGTCCAAGCAAACGGATTCAAGTAAATGAATTAGCTCAATAACACAATTTGACTCACCATCCATTAACCCTCTACAAAATCCAAAGTCCCAGTTTAAAGATAAGGGGTTTAATGGACTCGGGAGAAAAGTTGCAATTATAAAATTACTATTCATGAAGTGTAAACAAAACCCAAATCCTAATAAAGAGATTCAAAGTAACCCAATGGATTTTAGTCTTTTACTAATATCATTATACAACTTATATGAGAAAATTCTGCAGATTAAATTCTTCTTTTTTTTCAAATATGTAACTATATATTCATTAAAATATATAGAATAGGTGTGAAAGAGAGAAGAGGATACATTTTTTTGGTTCAATGGATTGACACTTTCACGCCTTTTTCTTCTGAGGATTTTCAAAGGGAGTGGAGAGGCATAGAAGTTCTGGAATTTTCCCAGCTGATAAAGGTTTCTTTAATATTATTATTATTATTATTCTGCCTTTTTGTCCTTTTCCAAACAAACTTTATGACTAGGGGATCTGTGTACCTGGGATTGTGCACTTAGCTCCACTATGCTGCATCACATTTCAGATTTATACCTAGATAGATCACATAAACCACACAGTACAAGGGTTCTCCTTTACTGTGCGCTTACACATATCCCATACCAACACTTCCTGTTCCATAGCTTATCTTCTATATTCTGACTCTTAATAAACACCTAATTATGGGTGTAGAGAACACTGATGTGGGCCCCACGGCTGTGGTCCCCACTGTGTTCGTATGACAGCACATGTAACCTTTGTTAGTTATGTCAGTGTTAGTTGGTAGTTATCTTAGACAGCTTGTTATTTCAGTTTATTATTTGTTTTATTTTCCATGTAAGCATTAAGGGCAATTCTGTCCTTTCCTACATTTAGTGAACATAACCTATAAATATTGAGAGAGTGGCGGCGGCAGGTTCATTCGATCTGTCCCTCCTTTCAAAACTCTTGTGTACTGCTTTCTTCTCCTTCCTTCTCCCTCTTTCTTCTACTTTTCTCAATCCGAAATCTATTGGAATTCAAGACTGACTGTAGTCTTGATCGACTACTTGGTATTAGAGCCTATCTAGGGTTTCTCATGTGGATCTAGTCTAGCCGACCACATGAGAATTGTCTAGGGCTGGAAGCTTACAAAGGACTGTTCGTTGGCTGATTCTTGGAAGTTACCAGAAAAGTTTAGCAGCTGTCCGAAGACTTGTAGAGGCTTGGAAAGTGTTTTGGTAATCAAGAAGAATCAGAGAAGGTTAGGGTTCAGGCCACGATTGAAGGTAGCGATCAGAATTTTCTGGGTAAGCCCTTTTTTTCCCTTGAGATTGCTGTCAGTCAAAATAGGTTGGACCTATCTAGGAGGAGTGGCCGAACTCTCCTATTTTTTCTCAGAGGTGATCAGTTTTTTAGGGTTTGTCATTAACCCTACGGCTAGACTTGACTGTGAATTCTTTTGGAAGGTGCAACTGAGCATTGTTTATGTTCTCACAGAGGTTTTCCTAACCCTACGATTAAAACCCTAATTCTGCTTCAGCATTACAGATTGCTTTCTAAGTGGTTTTCAGACCTGTTTTGGCTTCCGAGCATGTTTTGGGGGTGAGACCTGTTATCGGACTGCTTATATTCTGATTGTCGATTGGTTTCAGATCAGATCTGAACTGATTTCATACAAATTTCTAATTGTGATCAGTTGTTTAAGTGTTGTTTTCTATTGCAGTAACCCTAATAGTTCTTAACTACTGATTCTTAACCAAGAATGGAGTTCAAAAATCAGGGAGAAGGTGTTTTTGGGAACAGCAGTTCTGGTAGTATGTCTGAGACTGCGTTTCAGATTACAACAGTGAGATTTGACGGATCCAATTACTTGGAATGGGCCCAATCAGCCATGATGGCTATTGGGGGAAGGGGAAAACTTAGCTACCTATTGGGAGATGTGAAAGAACCTTCCAAGGAGGACCCAATGTATACCAAGTGGGTTCAGGAGAACTACTTGGTTATGGCATGGCTGCACAACTCTATGCAGCCACATATCAGCCGAAATTACTTGTGGGCAAAGACAGCCAAGGAGATATGGGATGTCATGAAAGAGACCTACTCCCAACCCCTTAATGTTGCTAGAGCCTATGAACTGAAGTGTGAGGTGAATAACCTTAAACAAGGAGAGAAACCAGTCTCTGTTTATTTCTCTACCTTGAAATCTCTGTGGCATGAAATTGACCATCTGGAGACTCTTGAGTGGGAAAGTCCAAAAGATGCACAGACCCATAGAAAGCAAGTCGAGACAATAGGGTGTTTGAATTTCTGACTGGCCTGAATTCAAATTATGACATTGCGAGACAGCAGATACTGACAAGAGACAGTGTGACCCTATCTCAAGCCTACTCCCTAGTGCATAGTGAAGAGACCAGGAGAAAGGTCATGATGCAACATCAGCCCTTCCCCCCAGCCCTGGTGGCAGTTAAACCTAAGTCTGGGGGTGATACAGAAAGGGACATGAAGAAGGAAGATAAACGGGATCTAGTATGTGAACATTGCAAGAAACCCAAGCATACGAAAGATACATGTTGGAAGCTGCACCCTCATTTAGTCCCAGCAAAACTGAGGAATAAAAAGGGTAATGCTCATATGGCTGTGAATACTGATTCTGCATCCTCGTCGGGCACAAAAGGCACGCCCCTAGATACCTTAGTTGTTGTTCGGGCTGCCCTAATACAGTTGGAAAAGGAGGTTGGGAATTTAGCTCAATCACAATCAACCCCTGCCACATCAGCATTTGCTCATTCAGGTACTTGGGCCTCAACTTACCATGCTTCAGCTCCAGGTAACACTGAACATTATTGGGTAATAGACTCAAGTGCATCTGACCATATGACTAGCTTGCCATCACTGTTCACTACTTATCACTTATCTTCTGGTAGAGACAAAGTATCCATTGCTGATGGCTCTCTTGTTCCCATTTCTGGCAAGGGTGACATCAAGTTATCTGATACTATCTCTTTATCCTCAATCTTGCATGTTCCTAAACTTGATACTAATTTGCTTTCAGTCAGTATTATTACAAAACATCATAACTGTTCAGTAACCTTTTTCCCTGACCGATGTGTTTTTCAGGACTTGGAGACGAGGAAGGTGATTGGGACTGGCCGTGAGACGAATGGGATCTATTTGCCTGGAGAGAGATCTAATTGGAAAGAGCCTATGGATAAGAAGTCTTTTGTTTCGCAGTCTATGAGTCTGGTTATGCTCTGGCATAATCGGTTAGGTGATTTATCTTTTCAGTCTTTGAAGAGTTTGTTTCCTACTTTATTTGAGTCTATTGAGATGTCAAATTTGAGATGTGAGAGTTGTGAGCTTGCCAAACATTGTAGAACATCTTATTCCTTGAGTAATAAAATAAATAGTAATTCTTTTGATATTGTGCATACCGATGTTTGGGGGTCATATCACATCCCTTCTATGGGTGGGTATAGATATTTTTTGTTGTTTGTTGATGACTATACCTGTTTTTCTTGGGTCTACCTTATGCGTTCTCGAGACGAGGTTCCCGCTCTGACCCAAAACTTTCATCAAATGATTTTAACCCAGTTTGGGGTCAAAATCAAAGTCCTCTGATCTGATAATGCAAAAGAATACTTTGCCAAGCCACTGGCCTCTTATCTACTCGATCATGGGGTTATTCACCAGAGCACTTGCCCTCATACACCACAGTAGAATGGGGTTGCCGAGAGGAAGAACAGGCACATTTTGGAGGTGGCTATAAGCATTATGTTTACCTCCAATGTGTCTATCCGTTTTTGGGGTGATGTTATCCTCACGGCAATGTATCTCATTAATCGGGTTCCTTCACGGGTTCTTGATATGAAGCCTTCGTTTACCCTTCTATACCCAGACGAGGAGTTGTTTAATGTTCCTCTTAAAACCTTTGGTTGCACCTGTTTTGTTCAGCTTCTTGGACCTCATCATTCCAAATTTGACAGGCCTCCAAATGCATTTTTCTCGGTTATGCACAAACTCAAAAGGGTTATTGCTGCTATGATCCTATTTCAAGGAGGAGATTTGTCTCGATGGATGTCACCTTCTTTGAGGAGGCACCTTATTATCCTAGGGTTTCTCCTCAGGGGGAGAGTAGTGAGAATTTGGGTCTTTTTCCTCAGGGGGAGCACAGTGAGAGTGGGGTTAACTCATCTAAGGTTGTTCCTTTACCCATTCCATTGAGTGATGAAGGTGGTGAGGGTTGTCAGAGGGATCAGGAGTTGAAAGACTATCACAGGCGATGCAGGCAAGTTGATTCCGGTCATCAGCAGTCCAGGCCAGTCCCAGTTCCTTCTGTGGATCCAGATCCAGGTACTACAGTCCCAAGGCCCACTGAGATACCTTCCACTGTTGCTACTTCCCCTCCTTCTGATGACCTTGACCTCCCTATTGCGGTCCGTAAAGGGAAACGGCGTTGCACCACATCCACAACTCACTGTATTTCCCAGTTTCTATCCTATGATCGCCTGCCTCCCTCTTACAGGTCCTTCCTCACTTCCATTGCTAATATTCCTATCCCCAGAACAGTGCAAGAAGCCTTATCAGTTCCAGAGTGGAAAGATGCAATGAAAGTTGAAATAGATGCCCTTTTGAAAAATAAAACTTAGGAGCTAGTTGACCTACCCAAAGGAAAGAAACCAGTTGGATGTAGATGGATATTTACTGTGAAACATAATGTTGATGGCTTCGTTGAAAGGTACAAAGCCCGGTTGATTGCAAAAGGGTTTACTCAGACTAATGGTATAGACTACTTGGAGACTTTTGCCCCAATAGCCAAGATGACCACTATTAGCTCTTGCAGCAAGTTACTCTTGGCCCTTGTTCCAGATGGACGTTAAAAATGTCTTTCTAAATGGAGACTTACAGGAAGAGGTCTACATGTAGTTGCCCCCTGGATTCTATGATACAGAGACAGGTAAGAAGGTTTGCCGACTGAATAAGGCATTGTATGGATTAAAGCAGTCCCCTAGAGCTTGGTTTGATAGATTCAGACTAGCCCTTGGAAAATTCGGTTATGTACAAGCCCAGTCAGATCATACACTGTTCGTTAAAAGAGTGAACTCTTCTTTGACCTTGCTTGTTGTATATGTGGATGATATTGCAGTGACAGGGAATAATAATAGTGAAATTGAGTCCCTCAAACAGCTCCTTCATCAAGAGTTTGAGGTGAAAGATCTTGGTGCACTGCGATATTTTTTGAGTATTGAGGTTGCTAGATCTAAACAGGGGATCTTTATCTCTCAAAGGAAGTATGTTCTAGATCTGTTGGCGGAAACTGGAAAGTTAGGTGTCAAGCCTGCCGATACACCCATTGAACAGAATCACAAGATCAATGCAGAGGGTGGAGAGCCTCTTGAAGACAAAGTTATGTTCCAACGGTTGGTTGGAAAGCTCCTATATCTCTGCCTCACACGGCCAGATATCAGTTATGCAATCAGTGTTGTCAGCCAGTACATGCATTCCCCTAGAACTACTCCTCTTCTTGCAGCTGAGAGAATATTAGCATACTTGAAGAGATGCCCATGTAGAGGTATACTGTTCAAGAACAATAATCACATGAAGGTGGAGGTCTATATAGATGCTGATTGAGCTGAGAGTGCTGATGACAGGAGGTCTACCTCTAGATATTGCGCCCTTGTAGGAGGTAACCTTGTCTCTTGAAGGAGTAAGAAACAAAATGTTGTTTCCCGCTCTAGTGCTGAAGCTGAATACAGGTCAATGGCTAACGGAGTGGCAGAAATCACTACTAGAAGAATTGGGTATTGATTATGATAAGCCCTTGATGCTGCATTGTGATAATAAGGCGGCTATTAATATAGCTCACAATCCGGTGCAGCATGACAGAACTAAACATATCAAAGTTGATCGACATTTTGTCAGAGAAATGGTCTCATCACAAGAAGTGTGTCTCCCGTAATATCACCTCCAACATGCAGCTCGCAGATCTTCTCACCAAGGCTGTTCCAAGGAAGAAGTTAGAGGCAGACCTATTCAAGTTGGGATGACAAATATCTATTCCCAACTTGAAGGGGAGTGTAGAGAACACTGATGTGGGCCCCACGGCTGTGGTCCCCACTGTGTTCGTATGACAGCACATGTAAGCTTTGTTAGTTATGTCACTGTTAGCTGGTAGTTATCTTAGACAGCTTGTTATTTCAGTTTATTATTTGTTTTATTTGCCATGTAAGCATTAAGGGCAATTCTGTCCTTTCCTACATTTAGTGAACATAACCTATAAATATTGAGAGAGTGGCAGCGGCAGGTTCATTCGATCTGTCCCTCCTTTCAAAACCCTTGTGTACTTCTGCTTTCTTCTCCTTCTCCCTCTTCTACTTTTCTCAATCCGAAATCTATTGGAATTCAAGACTGACTATAGTCTTGATCGACTACTATGGGGAATAATTGAATTTCACCTAAACAGGTAACTGAATTCCACTCTTATTGCAGGAATATGGGTTTTGCATGGCCTATTCTGTAGTATGGATTTTTGCAAGTCCATGCTCTTACCGTTGGAACACCAGCGAGTGTCGAAAACCCCATTTTCTGCTAATATTGTTCACTCATTCTTCTTAACATAAGACAATTTCTAAGAGGTAGGCAAAATTCTTAATATAAGACAATTTTTAAGAGGTAGAGAATTGTAATTAAAATTATAATACCATTTTTTATATACAGGTTAAGAATTTAAGACCCTAACATGGGCTTCTTTGGGATTGCCTCAAGGGGCTTGGTTGGGAGTCACAATGCTTAAAAAACACAGAAAGCACCAAAAAATAAAAAGGTGCCTTTGTAAAGGGGCCACACTTGGGCCAAGTCTAGGCACACATTTTAAATCACTGGTTGTGAGGCAGTCAAAAGATATAGAATACAGAAAGGGAGTTCACATATTTTCTTCCACCATTTCCTCTCTCTGTTCTGCTTTCCTTTCTTATCCCTAAGAAAATTCCGTCCTGTACGTTTTAAATCACTGGTTGTGAGGCAGTCAAGAGATACAGACCAAAGAGAGGGAGTTCACATATTCTGTTCCACCATTTCTTCCCTCTGTTCTGCTTTCCTTTCTTATCCCTAAGAAAATTCTCTTCTGTTCTTTCTATTCTTTGCTAAGCAAAAAATTACATGTTAAACCAAAAAATATAAGAGTAAATTCTGTTATTATCTCCTGAGCTTCTCTGATTTTGAGCCTGTGCCTCCAAGATCCCTCCTACATACCTCCCAGCCAGCCTACTATCACCTTGGAATCACCTACTATCACCTTTACCCCTTTAAGTCCTTACAAAGAAGCGTTCAATACTGCTGTAAATGAATCCCCAATTCCAACATGACCTGAAAACAGAGTCATACATCCCCTGCATGCTTTCTGAATACTCCTATACCCGATGGTCCCAGGTTGCTTAAGCCGCAACCATCAAAGTTCAATTTGAAGTGTAATACTTGTGGTGGGCTCCAATCAACTGGTATTACTAATTTGATTGGTGCAGAATCAGCAACTTCCTAACAATTCCTTATAATGTCACCAGACGTAATAGGCTTCAAACAAGTCCAAAGACTTGACTAACTTTGAGGATGGAGTTAGAATGTTTTATGTCCTATTTTCCTAGTTACAGAAGTTGGCCTTTATCAAAGGTTTTACTGCAGACCACTCAATCATGAGAAAGAGTGGGATCATCATAAATAGGATCTCCATAAAAAAAAAAAAAAAAAAAAAAAACTCCAACTTTGAGGATGCCCTTCCTGTTAAAGAAATTGTAGTTTCCTGATCTAAGAAGATGAAGATACACCAACTTGGAAAGTATCAGAAGCTTTTATCCTTTATAATCATTCAATGGCTCCCACTAGGAAGAAATAGAGGAATAAGACAATCTTGTTCTATATTGTGAAAGTGAAAACCAACTATATGTGCTAGTTCCTGATCACATGCAGAATTTCCTTTTAGTAATTTGGATACCCGAAAACATTATGGTGTTCGAAACAACTTGATGCAGATTATATTGTAAGAAAATGGTATAATTTGCACTTGATTCTTTTGTTAGGAGGATTCTCCCCCAATTGACCATGTTCGTTTTGAAGATTACTAACACAAGCAAGGGAGAGTGTATAATTGGCATTCTATTTTCACAAATCTCTCCTCTTTTTCATAAATGGCCTTTTACCATAAGTTACAAGGAGGAAACTAGGTTGGTTATGTTGATACCCCCTATAATGGTGTAGAATTCAATCAATAAATACAATTGGATGCATTCCGTAAGCTAGAAAATTTGTTGATTAAAAGCAAAGAAAAAAAAGGTCGAAGCTTCCAAAAGGATAGAGGAAAGAATAGATCAGAGAGTAAGAAATGGAATCTTATCCTTTAATGGATTCAAAGTCGTTGCATAAACCATATAGTTTGTATACTAGGGTTTTGATCTCCACCCTTGTTAGCAATGTTGTCAAACTCCAACAAGACACGAAACCATTTTGGTCACTAGATCTTGGATCACATGGTCTGGCTGTTCAACCCACTCAAATATAAAATTCAAAAAAAAAAGAAAAATTTATAAAGTAGCAAGTTATTCTAGATTGTATTTTAAAGCTATTTTTAATCAAGATAAGCTTAAAATAATAAATAACATACATTGTAACAGGCATGGTTTTGAAAACCGGACGGTCAGACCGGTTGACCTAGGAACCCGTCACGAGTCCAGGTCCGGTCTTGAACCACAAAACCATCCAACCGGGCTTCGGACCAGACAGCCCGGTTTTCAAAACCGTGGCAACAAGTATTAACAAATACCAATTTCATGTAGGTTTGACCAAGTCAACACGTCTAAGAACTGGGAAGCTTACAAACTGTTTTGGCTTTAGTTCCATGGTTCTGATGGTCCGACTATCTAGTCCAGTCAGAAATCAACAATGCTGCTTGTTAGTTTTGATGCTTATCTTTTTCTAATTGATAAACTGTCTTGTCATCTATCAAAAAATTACAAAAAAGGGAACTAATTATATTCTGCTTTTATATTTTTCCTTCCCTAACCCCCAGATTATATAAACACAAGTCCAAACAACTCATGTAACCACATATTTTCATGACAGATAAAAAGCAACTTCAATTTTAAAGACACATAAAAGAACCATGAGAAAATGGAATACCAGACTCTCTATCCCATTCCCGAGGCCTTCTGCAAGCCCTGAAAGCAAATCCAAAGAGCAGACAATAAACTCTCTGTCATATTGAACCCCAGCAGACACAGGATCAACCTACAAAAAAGGAATCAATAAATAACAAATGATCAATTAATAACGAAATATATCAGTAAGAAGTGTATGTAATGCAACCAGTAGAATGGGCTGCAGAAAGTAGTGAGAATAACCTTAGTGCCAAATATCAGTAACAGGATCAGAAGTTGGAAGGGTGGACCTGTAAATTTTAGAAGGTCCAAGAGTTTAGAGTGGCTCTAAAGTATGGGCATATGTTTGTGTGTTCAGGCACAGAGGTCAGTTACACAGGGCTGCTTCCAGCTAACCGGGTTCTTAAGAAGGGTGGACTGGATATGGACCCATCTTCTGCCATTTTAGCATGAATTGGCCACTCGCTAACTTCAACCCTCATTTTCATGCATATCAATATCAAGACAAAATCTTATTACCAAACAAAGTAACAGCACCTTGTCCTTGTGCTTATGCATGTATATAATATTTATATATGTAACTTACGCATATAAATAGATGAATATAAACAAGGGCTCCACTGAGTTGCTACTTCATCATTTCCAAATTACTCGAGGAGAAACGAAATTTGAAGAAAAAAAAAAAAAAAACTTCATGTAGTGTGCAGGAAGGAGGATAGAGGGAGTGGATGATGGAGAGCGAAGTATTAGTACATATAAATCCTTCTCCCAGTCTTCCATAGTTTCTTTTTTTTCCCCTTCAGTTTTCTTTCCTAGTTCTCGGTTCTCCACACCAAGGATCAAACTATTGATATGCCTGATACACAAAAATTGTGTATCACGAAATTCAAAGGGACAATCACTTAGAAAATAAAAAATTAAGTTTGGAAAATTGAGCCAGGACATTGCTAGGAAGGGTATTACCCTTCAAAAGTGGTCAAAAAACTTAACTCTCAGGATTCAGTGTATCAGTGACCCTAAAAACTGATACAATACGTCCCTGTATTGTAATGATACTTTGATCCTTGTTCCACACCTTCTTTTCTCTTTTTCTCTTGTTTTGTCTCTCTTGTTGTTGGAAATTCAATTAATAGAACGTAATTAGCCCCCTCTACTTGCAAGAGACAGGTTTAATTGAAGACGGGAAGTGCTTGGATAGTTAAGAATATCAAATAAGAATGATATTAATAGCCAGCAATGATAGTTAAGAATGATATTAATAGCCAGCAATGATAGTTAAGAATATCAAATAAGAAAGAAACCTTTGCCAGTTGTTGAGTCTGGATGAGGTTTAAACACCTTTGGAATACAGGTTCAGCAAATTGAGAAAATCCAGGACCAAGTGCCTGAAAGAGGTAACAGACAATTGTTCTATCAGAATCATTATATTTCTTAGCTATCTTCATTTATGATTAAGATAGGGAACACTCAACATTTTGCAGATAAAAAGGAACTGTATACAACATGATAAATGTTTTACTTTAAAAAAAATAATTTTTTATCAATAACAAGATGACTTATATTATAATAGAAAGAAGGATGGGCAGGACAAAAAGAGCCATCATACTAGTGTTTGCATAGAACCCTCTGTTTTTCTCCCTATCCACACATAACCAGGGAAGGCACAGGATATTAATAGTGGACAAAAAAAGGTAAGAGGTCTAATTTTTCTGTGTCCACTTCCACAGAAGTGGGGTATCCACTTTAGATAGTCATAGAAAAAAGTTCCCTATCTAACCAACTCTTGTGAGAAACAAGAGCTCTAGTGGGGGTTAGAAATCCAAGTAACTTTTCTTGATGCTTATCTCACAAGAGGGCATCTAGTATAGCTCTTTGTTTACATATATCTCATTTTTCCATGTTACCACTCACATCACACTTGAGCAATTCTATGACCACAGACATACCCAACACATGATTCATTGACTGCAACTGTAGACCCCCCATAAACATAAATGACCTTAGAAAAGAAAAAGGAAAAAATTACAAACTGAAGATGAAAAAATGATTTCAACTGTAAACCTCCAAAAGCTTCCTATTTAAACCCAGAAACAGTTGCATTCCCAGAACGTTCAACTTTGGACACTACAGAATGAGAAACATAGGGTGGCAAAAAAGCAGTGTCAGTGGAAGTTTTAGTGTTAACAAGTTGAGATTTCATCTGAAATGAACAGATTGATCTTGCAGTACCATGAGTGACATAAAGAACCTGAAGACAAGATTAAATAATAAACACAAAAAAATACCTGCGCTATGGATGTGAAACACTCAAGCAATGGAAAAAGATCTTTGTCTGAATTTGCAAGTTGCTGCCACTTTGAGATTAATGGAGGCATCAAAATATCAAGATACCTTGGCTGTCATGTTTACAATAGAGATTAGAACGCAAGTAACATATGCCATTATAGCATAACATGCATTGAACTATGACCCGTGTCAGCACTGTCTCTCTCAAAAGGGAAAAAACAAATAACAAAAAAGGGTAGGTGGGGCCGTGGGTGAATATAACCATCATATTGCACATTAAGGGGCAACTGTTTGGTCTAATGGTAAAATCTCAGGCTGACAATCGTGAGAGTGCGAGCCAACATCTGAGAGAGGTCACTTTGTGCAAAGGAATCTGCCGAAGGCTAGGTCATTGTCCAATCAACCCCTCCCAAGGCCCCAGAAAACTGGAACTTTTATTGGGTAACAGCCCTTTATAATATTGCAAAGAACAGGAGAGAGAGAGAGAGAGAGAGTACTTGATTGAGCTCCCCTCCAACAGCATCTGCTAGTGTACCAATAGCATCATACACTATCCGGAGGTTACGTTTCTGAAAAACAGTTAAGAATAAACACAATGAGAAACAGAAAAAGAGTTATAATTAGGATGGCAATATAAGTGGAATCTGAATTGGCACTTACCATGCACAATTAGAGTCAATTGATCAATAATGCATACAAAATGCAGAACAAAATACATTATAGAAAACAAGAAAAAAAAAGCAAAGGAGAAAAAACAAAGACCTGATATTTCCCAAAAGCACATAAAAGGTGCTGCAGAATTATTTCCAAGTGTGGCGCCAACTCTTCTGCAGCCTCCTGCTATTAAATAATGCCTTGAGTTCTAAAGAACTTTACAAGAATAAATGTAGCTATTCAACTCTTGTTACAGAATAAACCTCTTCAAGTGTAGCAAAGGCTGAACAAGCAGCTTCTTGAACTCGTTTGTTAGTGTCCAATATCCTTCGTAAAAGACCCATAAGAACTTTTTCAAATTGTTCATGACCTGTTTGATGGCCAATACCCTGAACTTGGCAGGAAAAAAAAAGATTTTTCAAGCAGATTTTAAAATTTCATGGCACCAAAAACTAGAGATCAATTAAAAAACCAAGAAAAAAGAACAGTCTCACAAGCTCAAAGTATTGAACATCTACTGAACAATTATATCTGTAACAAGTTGCATTCTAACACAGTATATATGAATGAGAATGTTAGGTAAATGATCCAATAGCAATATCAATTTACTTTATGTTACTAAAATAACAAGGTATGGTCAATTTTACATGACACCCTTTATAAAGTCCATAACACAACAAGCATGTCACCAGGGATTAGAGACAATTAATCAACAAAAGGAACAGAAGATTTTGGTAAAACGATCATAAAAAGAAGGAATCAAAAGCAATGAGATTACCATTCCAACACCAGGATCTTATAGATCAATTAACCCATATGGCAAATAGAACCCCTCATTTGATAAATTTTCAAATTAATTTAAAACCCAACCATAGTGACATGTTTGCAGAGCCAAACCTAAAATAACATAAGATGAATCCATTTCCTGAAATTAAGTCATTTAGGATTTTGCAGTCAGTATATTACAATCACCCCAGAGGCCTTAGGAATAAATTTGGAGATTCAAGAGAAGATATGAAGCAAAAGCCAGTTTATTGGACAAGCATTAAATAAAAATCCTGTCATAGGTAGCAAATCATAATGACATAGTCATTCACCACTTTGGAGGACTCTAAATTGCCCTTCTTTCATCTTGAAGCTCCCCCAGACCCATTGGTGTCAATGGTATCTGTAGGTACAAGCACTTCATTGTTAATAAACTTAAATATGACCAATACATAACTTTTGCTCGCATTTAGGGCACAGCTCTTCAAATTGCGAAAAATGATTTACTTGTTAGGAAAGTATAAGGAAAAAGAATTACATGTAATAGATGTTATGTTCTCTTGTTTTATAAGGTTAAATGTGTTGTTTAGTATGTACAAGAAAGGTGCCACGCCCCATCACAACAACAATAATAATAATAATAATAAATAATAATAATAATAACGGTAACAATAACAACAATAATAATAATGCATGTTTTCTTATTACAAGGAATGTGCATGAAAGGAGGGCATTGCTTTGTGCAATGGTAATACATCAGGTCATGAGAATGCAGTTTTAGATTTGAAAATCCCCACTTCATGCAAAAAAAAAAAAAGAAAGAAAAAAAAAAAAAAAACAAGCACTGGTGTTTTTAATAATCCAACCTGAAAGTCAGGAATAAGAAAGAGAGGAAGAACCCAAGAGAAGAAAAGAGAGAAAAGGCATTCATCAAAAAAAAAAGGAGAGAGAGAAAAGGAAGATCATGGAAGAGAAAGTTAACTCTCCAACTCATTTCCAACTCCTTAAATATTAATCACCATACAAGAACCACACATTTAATATAAGGAAAAGGACTACACTTCCCCTATGTAATAAACTTCATAATAAAAGACAAAGCTACCCTCTCAAAAAATAAAATAGTGTATTTCAACAGTATCCAGACTACCCCTCCCAAGACATGGATAGCCAGGACCATCATTGGGCAAGGGACCTTAGGCACATAAATGAAGGTGAATAAGAAATGATTCATCTTGACAACACTCAGCCTATACAAGATGCATGCACAGTCTGGCTAAATGTTTGATGTTTTTTCAAGATGATTGTACTACAGGGTGAAAGCTCTTCACCATTACATAACTATTTACACATTTCAAATCATTTCAACTCTCCAGCCTCTGCTTTTTTTCTTTTTTCTTTTTTTTATTTGTAACAAACAAAATTTTATTATAGACAAATAAACAGAAATTTACCCAAGCAATCGGATCAACAAACACTAGAAAACCAGCACAACACATACATTAGACTCCCCCAAGAATCTCCCTCCAAAAGAGCTCTTCCTTGTTTATCCTTTGTCTAGCTAGTCCATTAGCCAAGATGTTCCCACATATCAGATTCCACCTAAAGGTGGCATTCAGATCCTTTGCAAATACCTTGACTTCCCTCAGGAGACATCTGTATGTCCAGGTTCCCCTTGCATTATTTCTTAACCAGTACACTACTACTTTAGAGTCTCCCTCCATATGATGTTCTTCCCAGTTTCAATCTTTGTAAACAGCCAATAATTCACCCTTGTTGAGTTTCTATGCCCTTCGGGTCTTTGAACTTTCACAATGAAACACGATAATCGGTATTGTTAATATCATTTTTCTTTCCTTTCTATTATTTTTTTTCCAAAAAAAAACCTATGTTAGAACACAAAACATCAGAAAACCATAAACTGCAATTAATTAGAAGCAATCTTGTTAAAACCTACGATTCATGATTTGAATCATGAATCCCAAGGGTTTCGATTTGAATCTTATGTCCAAATCCCTTTCTACAAAAATCTTACAATTTTTGTTTAAAACCTGCAATTTGAATCATAAATCATACGATTTATACAATTCTTGCGATTCAAATCAATTCAATTAATTATTAGTTCTTTACTTTGTCATTTTATTTTGTTGCTATTTCGTTTTGTCAAGGGTGACTTGTTTTAAGGACCTTACTAGAAATTGACATATTTTCACTATTTAAGTCCACATGTTAATTTTCCATCATATGTAGGACAAAGAGTCATTGTATTACAGTTTCTAAGAAATTTCAGCAAGTGGAGGATGGCTTTGAATGGGTTTTAACAAATCTCTATGGTCCGAATGGGTATAGGGAGAGGAATGAAATGTGAGACGAATTGGGAGATATAAGAGGGTTGTGGGATGGACCTTGGTGTATTGGCGGAGACTTTAATGTGATCAGGTTCACTGAAGAAACAAATAATAGGAGACAGGGCATTACAACCAGCATGAGAAGGTTCAATCAGTTCATAAATATGTTTGAGCTTAAAGAATTGCCTCTCCTTCACAATACTTGCACCTGGTCCAACCTCCAAGCTAGCCCTATTTGTTCTAAACAATATAGGTTTCTTTTCTCGGTGGATTGGAAGGATTGTTGGGGTGGTTTAGTGACTAGAGCTTTGACCAGGCTCACTTCAGACTATTGGCCTATCTCCATTTGCAAGGAGGATCTTGTTGGAAAAGGGCCAGCTCCCTTTCGGTTTGAAAATATGTGGTTGTGTCATCCAGGTTTCATTCAGAGGATCAGAGAGTGGTGGGGGAAGCAACCCAAGAGCTGAATGAAAAGGGATGAAATTTCACAGGAAGTTGCAAGAATTAAAATCTAGAATCAAGGAGTGGAATACTTTAGAGTTTGGGAGGATTGAAGAAAGGAAGCAATCTTTGATCAACCAAATTAAGGAACTAGATAAAAAGGAAAGGGATACCTTTGAAGAAAGAGATAAAGAAATAAGGTGGTCCTTAAGAAAGCAATTGGAAGATGTTCTACACAAAGAGGAAATAAGTTGGAGACAAAAGTCAACACTCAACACATAAGTGGATTAAGGAGGGGATAGAAATACAAATTTTCCCATGCTTTGGTTGTTGGAAGGAAGAGGAGGAATAATATCTCCAGATTAGTAGTTGACGGGGTGCCCTTAACTAGTCAAGATGAGATTGTTGGGGCTTTCAAAGAACATTTTAGATCAATCTATAGAAAACCTTTGCAGGAAAGAGTTTGTGTTGAGGGCCTTGATTGGTTAAGGATCCTAGGGGAAATGAAGATTTGGTTGGAGAGGTGATTTGATCAGGGGGGGAAATCAGGGAGGCTGTCTTTTCCATGGATAGAAGCTGTGAAAACCTTATTTAGTCCTAGGTTACAATAGAGAAGAAGGAGAAGAAGAAGGGTTCGGCCAATAGAGGAAAATCAGTCCTCTCTCTAGTCGACCCACTTGTATTTATCTCTAATAACATAGTTACAAGAAAGACCATATTGTCCCTCATAAGTGATGGGACACATAACTTAAACTTAAATAAAACAAACCTTTCACTCTCAAATAGATAAACCCAAATGACCAAAATACCCCTGTTTTGTGTACTCTAACACTCCCCCTCAAGCTGGAGAGTATATGTCATATAGTCCCAGCTTGTCACAAATATAATCTACTCTGCCCTGAGACAATCCCTTCGTAAAGAGATCTGCCCACTGATTTCCTGAGCTCACATGAGATGTGGTTATCACTCCACTTATCACTTTCTCTCTCACAAAGTGACAATCAACCTCAATATGCTTGGTTCTCTCATGGAAGACTGGATTGGAAGAGATGTGAACAGCAACTTGGTTATCACAGTATAGTCTCATGGGTTTGTCAACCGAGAACCCCATCTCTTGTAGCAAGTTTTTCAAACATACTAGTTCACATGTGGTATGAGCCATAGCTCTGTACTCAGCTTTTTCACTACTCCTTGCCACCACTGTTTGTTTCTTGCTCTTCCAAGTTACAAGATTGCCACCAAGGAAGGTACAATACCCTGTAGTTGATCTCCTGTCTGATATAAAACCAGCCCAATCAGCACTTGTATACCCTACTATTTCAAGAGTCCCTCCACTTTGGTATAGCAAACCACGATCTTGAGCACCCTTCAGGTACCTAACAATCCTTAGAACTGCTTCCCAATGAGGAATCCGAGGATGTTGCATAAACTGACTCACCATACTCACAACAAATGATATATTTGGTCGGGTAATAGTCAGATAATTCAACTTTCCCACCAACCTCCTGTATCTTCCAGGATCATCAAACTCTTCACCTGCATCAACACTCAACTTGACATTAAGTTCCATAGGAGTCTCTGTTGGTTTAGCACCTAACAGTCATGTTTCTTCAAGTAGGTCAAGAACATATTTTCTTTGACATAAGTTAATTCCATGCCTTGACCTTGCAACTTCTATTCCTAGGAAGTACTTCAGCTCACCTAAATCTTTGTATTGAAGTGGTCCTGTAGGAATTTCTTCAACCTGTCAATCCCATTACGGTCACTCCCAGTTATGACAATATCATCCACATACACCACTAGCAAGATTTCCCCATCTTTTGAGTCATTGTTGAACACAGAATGATCTACCTGACACTGTTTCATCCCAATGTCTTTCACTACTTCACTGAACCTGCCAAACCATGCACGTGGAGATTGTTTGTTTCAGTCCATAAATTGCCTTTTTGAGTCTACAAACCTTGCCATCCTCCCCCTGAACAACAAACCCTGGCGATTGCTCCATATACACTTCCTTAATGAGATCACCATGTAGGAAAGCATTTTTTATGTCAAGTTGCACAAGAGGCCAATCATACATAGCAACTAATGAAATCAACACCCGAACTGAACCAATTTTAGTCACAGGAGAAAATGTCTCCATATAGTCCACACCATACAGATGAGAATAGCCCTTGGCTACTAACCTGGCCTTCAATTGCTCCACCCAACAGCATGCTTACCAGGAGGAAGAGTAGTGAGTTCCCACGTGTGATTGTGTTGTAGAGCAAAGAGTTCCTCTTCCATGGCTTGCCGCCACCCTAGGGAGGGAAGGGCTTCCTGGACAGTCTTGGGAATGGAAACAGATGATAGCAATGATATAAAGTTGCGATAAGAAGAAAAAAGGTGAGCAGCTGAAACATAGTGTGAAATAGGATGAGAAGTACAAGTGCGTTTACCTTTCCGCAGGGCAATAGGAAGATCAAGGTCCAAGGGAAAAGAAGCAATGACAAGATCTATCGACGAGGGCTGAATTGGAGGAGGGGCCGGTGCTCTTCTGTGAGTATACACTTTTCTGATTTGTGGTCTCTCAATAGTAATTGGCACGGGAGATGAATCTGCAACTGGAATGGGAACCACAGGAAGGGGATCCGCAACAGGGACGGGAAGAGGAACTATGGGGGAAGGAGAAGAAACCACAGTATCCGAGAAAAAAGGAACAGATTCAAAGAAGGTGACATCGGAGCACACAAATGACTTATGGAAGTTAGGGTTATAACACTTATACCCTTTCTGAGTCCTTGAGTAGCCAAGGAAGATACACTTAGTAGCTCATGCATCTAACTTGTCTAAACTAAGCCCCAAGTTTTGAACAAAACAAACACATCCAAAGACTCTTGGGGTGAGAGGAAACAGAGACAATGTGGGAAACAACACCGAGAAGGGGGGTTGACTTCCAAGGATGGACATGGGCATCTGATTGATGAGAAAATTGGATGCGAGGACAGCACCACTCCAAAAATGCTTTGGGACATTCATATTAAGCATCAGACTTGCATAGTATTCCTCCAAGCTTTGACTGCCTTGCTTCAGATTAAAGTACTCTTGGTATAACTGATACACCCTAGTTGTATTGTCTTGCCCATAATACAATTTCTTAGCATGATCTCATATTTCTTTAGTTGTATCTAGGAACATAAAGTTTACGTTAATTTTTTGTTCCATGCTATTCCACAGCCATGTCATTATTTGTGCATCTTCCTGTTCCTAGTCACTAAACCCTAGAGAATCAAAGGAGGGTTTCTCCTCTCTCACATGTTTTACTTTTTTCTTGGCTTTTAAAAACACCTCCACAGATTTTGCCCAAGGTACATAATTCTCACCATTCAACTTAATAGATGTCATTTGAACATTTAGGTAATCTGGAGAAATCATAACGCCAATTTTATTGTCATTCCCATCTGCAATCGATGCCATCTTAACTAATTCACCTTACCTCACAAAGAAATCCCTGCTATATGTAGAGTATTCACCTTCAAATATTCAGCACAACCTCACACACTTCCACAAAACTTATCTCACTTTCAGCACCACCAACTTCTTCAAATACACATTACACATCAAATACAAAAGCTTAAATCACTCAGTCATTAAATCAAACACAATTACTGCACACTGCAAAACCACTCACACACCAAATACAAGAGCTGAAATCACTCGGTCATTAAATCAAACACCTACACTGCACACTGCAGAACCATTCACACACCAAATACAAGGGCTGAAATCACTCAGCCATTAAACCAAACACTTACACTGCACTCTGCAAAACCAACTTGTACTCAGCTGAACACTGTTCACCCGAACTTGCTCTCTTCATACCATCGAATAGAGAGCTTCCTACCAATCACCACAAACAGCCACTGCACCACAAACTGGAGGCATGAAGGCCTCCTACAGAGAAAAACAACCACTCCTTTTCAACCTTTCCCTTAATCTCCCAGTGGTTCTTGAGAAATCTGCAAAACCCTAGAGAGGAGGGCAATAAAAAAACTGGGTAAACCAGAATAAAAGAGCAAGACGAGCAGATCTGAACTTGTTACATGCGCTCTGATACCATGTGAAAACCTTATTTAGTCCTAGGTTATAGTAGAGAAGGAGAAGAAGAAGAAGAAGAAGAAGAAGAAGAAGGGTTCGGCCTGTAGAGGAAAATCAGTCCTCTCTCTAGTCAACCCACTTGTATTTATCTCCAATAACATAGTTACAAGAAAGACCATATTGTCCCTCACAAGTGATGGGACACATAAACTTAAATAAAACAGACCTTTCACTCTCAAATATATAAACCCAAATGACCAAAATACCCCTGTTTTGTGTACTCTAACAAAAGCAAAGCTCCAGGACCTAATGGCTTCACAATGGCATTCTACCAAGATTGTTGGGACATTTTGGAAGAACATATGTTAGGAGTGTTTGAGGAGTTCTATGAAAGAGGAGTAATTAACCCAGGCCTTAATTCGACCTTCGTTACTTTGGTGCCAAAGAAAAGTGATGCAGCTCATCCTCATGAGTTTAGACCTACTAGCTTGGTAACTAGCCTCTACAAAAATATAGTGAAGGTCCTTTCTCTGATGATTAGGGCTGCTCTCCCTCTTATTGTCTCTCCGAATTAGGGTGCTTTTGTAAGGGGTAGGCAAATCACTAACCAAATCCTAATTTCTCATGAATGTGTGGAGGACTACAAACGAGTTGGAAAAAAGTTTTGTTAGTAAGTTGGACTTGGAAAAAGTTTATTATATGGTGCATTGGTCATTCTTGGTGGAAGTTTTAAGGAATTTTGGATTTGGGGAGAGATGGTGTAAATGGATAACAGGTTGTGTTAAGACCTAGCATTTACTCCTTGTTGGTGAATGGAACTATGGTGGATTTCTTCCCAACCTTAAGAGGGATTAGACAAGGAGATCCCCTATCTCCCTTTCTTTTCACTCTAATTGTTGAGGTCCTTGAAATGCTTATTGCTAGGGCAAACTCACTTGAGTTGTTGAAGGGCTGGAAGGTTGGTCGGGCCAGTGTTTCAATTACTCACTTGCAATTTGCAGATGATACTTTTCTAGTGAAGGTGGCAATGAGAACTAGGTTAGGAATCTAAAGCTGACAATACAACTCTTTGAGCTAATCTCCAATCTCAAAGTGAATTTCGACAAGTGTTGTATTGTGGGTGTTAATGTGGAAGAAAGGGAGATGTTAGAGTATGCAAATATCTTGGGGTGTGACTTGTGAGGTGTCACAATGGTCGTTGAAGTATTTAGGATTTCCTTTGGGGGACAATTCAAAAAAGAGCAGTTTATGGGACCCAATAGTTGAAAGGTTTGTTAAGAAACTTACTTCTTGGAAGAAAAGTTATTTGTCTTTAGGGAGAAGGATCACTTTGATAAGAGATACTCTAGCCAACCTTCTTGTGTATTTCAAGTCTGTTTATAAGATGCCAGGAATGTGAGCAAAAAATTGGAAAAGTTGACGAGGGACTTATAGGAACCAGGGGAGGAGAAAAAGGACCACAGAGTTAACTGGGAAATGGTGAGTAGGAGCAAGAAGTTTGGCGAGTTGGGTCTAGGCAATCTACAAGAGAGGAATACAGCTCTGTTAGTAAAGTGATTTTGGAGGCTTCCTATGGATAAGGACAAGCTTTGGGCTAAGATAGTGATTGGTACACATGGGCTTGCAGCTGATGATTGGGATGTTGGATTACTGACTGGGGCTACCAGAGCCTCTCCTTGGAAGTCTATCCATGCTATCCTCCCATCTTTCCTACCTTTTATTAGGTATGACCTCTGTTCTGGTAACCTTATAAAATTTTGGGAACAGGTGTGGGTGGGTAACCTCTGTTTGAAAGAAGAATCCCCTTCTGTTTTTGCCTTGTCTAGATATAAAGAAAAACCCGTGTCCTCTTTTTCAGTTCCTTAAAACTGGAGCAATGGTTTTGATTGGGATTTGGGGTTGAGGAGGGGTGTGAAGGATTCAGAAATTGATGATGTTTTGGACTTGGTTCATATCCTTAATGGGATTTACTTGAATTCCTCTACACCTGACAGTCATATTTGGACCCTATCCTCCTCCAGTGTATTTTCTTGTGCTTCTTTCTTTAAGGCCCTGATCCAACCTTTTGACTCTTTGGGGACTTTTCCCGGTTAAGGAGGTTTGGGGTAATCCCGTTCCTCCAAGAATTGGAGGTTTTTGTTGGGAAGTCTTCCTAGAAAGAATTAATACTTATTAATTTCCTGTCCATTTGCAACCTTAGTTTGGGAATGGTTTTTTTCATTGTTTTGGGTGCAGGTGGTCTCCCCCGGCTACTGTGCAAAGCTTATTTGCCTCTACTTTCTTGAGATGGCCAAGGAAAAGGGGGCGAGTATTATGGAGATGTGTAAGGACAGCTGTGAGCTGGACTCTATGGGAAGAAAGAAATGCAATATTATTCCTAGACAAAGAAAGAAGTAGAGAAGTTGTCATTGAAATTATTATGGTGAGAGTAGTTCTTTAGGTAAAATCTATGAAGATTTCTGCTGATTTCTCAACAGGTGATATCATGAACAAATTGAAGTGGCTAGTTCTGATTGCCACAATCCTATTATAAAGCCTGCTTGGTCTCCTCCAATATTTGACTACATCAAGTTGAATTTTGATGAGACTAGTACTAGGAATCCAGGCCCATCTTGTATTGGAGGGGTGTTTAGGGACAATGAAGGCAAGATCATTGATCTTTATTCAGGCCCGATTGGAATAGGTGACTCCCTAAGGGCTGAGGTTATGGCAGTTAATGGAAGGTCCGCAAAAGGCAAAAGATCTGAATGTCAGAAATCTGATTGTAGAAAATTATTCAAAGCTGGTTTTGGATTGGCTGCAAAAGGATGATAAAGGATTCTGGATCATTAATAATGAAAAAAAGAGATTCAAGTGGATGATTCAAAATATGGAAGTGCGGTTCAGTTGGGTTAAAAGGGCAGCAAATGGTTTTGTTGATGTTTTAGAAAAACAAGGAGTGCGGAGGAATCAGTTGTTTTGGGCTCAGCTGTAACAGTGTTTTTGTTTGTGGAGAGTTAAGATAGTTTACCTCTCCCTATTATAGTTGTCAAGGTGACAAGGCGCCCTTGGAGGCTTGCCTCACTCAGTCGCCAAGAAGTTTTGTATATTGTCAAATAAAATACTTCTAGATTGTTGTTTTTTTGAGATTATAATTATAAAATAGATATTATTAAACAAAAATATTCATTTTTTGTGTTTATAAACTAATTTCTTTTTATTATTTTCTTATTTGTTAGGGTTTAATCAACACAAATATTGCTAACTGCTCAAAGACTTCAAAATCTGGACCAATATGTAAGGGAAGAACTTAAAATTTTGTCTAATCAACACCTTTTCTTTTCTTCTCTTCCTATAACAAAAATAGGGGTTCAGCCCCCTATATTTTTTGAATTTTCTTTTCTTTCTTCTTTTGCTTCTCATAAATATGTTGATTTTCTAGACTTGACCATGAAGTTTATAATTTTCTTATGAAAATTATAGATAGTTATTAAGGAAATATGGTTATGGAACCTAGGGAACTACCCTAGGATATGTGGTTTTTACTTATAAAAACCCATCGCCTAGGCAACTAGGCAACAAGGCGCCCCCCCATCGCCTAGCCTCACCTTGGCACCTTGAAAAAACTATGCTCCCTATCTTGTAATTCTTAATATTTCTAATGAAATTCTGTTATTGATCAAGAAAAAAAAAAAAAAAAGATAAAGAGTCACTGTATGTGGCTTATTTGACTTTCAAGTCAAACTTGAATATATCATCTTAGACATCTATTGTATAAGTGGTGAACTTTATTGATTTAGGTAGATGCATGGTAGATATGGACTAAAAATATGGTAGAATCACATTTCTATATATATTTTGCCTTTTATAATATCTATATTTAACAATCTAACGATTTACAATACGATTCACGATTCGATTCGATTCAATTTTCTCTACAATTTACAATACAAATACAATTTTCAGAACATTGATTAGAAGGTATGCCACAAAGAATAAATCAGAAAAGAGTAAGAAAATAAAAATAATATAAATATTTAAAGCATGTAACCTGTGGAAAAAGTGTAAATTTACCTGAACAACAAATTTACTATATCTAGAGAGTGTCCAACAAGTGATACTGCGAATGAGAGGAAATTTATCATCTAACAGAGGGATGAGAAATGCCACAATCTGCACATAGAGTAAGAATTACTTAGCATAAATTGAATATAATGAATCAGCATGTAAGCATGATTTCCAGTAACAAAGAAGAATAAAAGCACAAAAGGCCTCAACTGCAATCTACTGCATGTAGAATCCACATATACTTAAAACTTGAAAAATAAAAAACAAAGAAAGAAAAGAAAAGAAAAAGGATTTAGAAAAGCAGGAAAAGCTGGATTAGATTCCAAGCTTCCAATCAAGAGGCCCAAATACAGAATTAATTTAAAGCAACAAACTAAATAGGCTTAATCAATTTTTAAAACGCGGAGGCGTGACGCGAGGCATTCCATTACCTAGAGGCATTGATGCGTAGTTCAGAATGCAAGAGGCGTAAGCCTCCCGAACACAATGAGGCATAAGTCTCCTTAAGAGGGGGGTTAGGAGGAAAGGGAGGAGGATGAAGAGAAAGGGGGGATCTTATTTTTTCTTTATTTTTAATGAAAATCTTTTATGTTAAGAAGAATAAAGATGCATAACATTAGTTGAAAGGGGGGGTCTTGTCAAAAAGGGGGGTAGGGGGGTCTGGGGGGTGAATCCCTCCAGCCGAAGGGGCAGGGGGCAAACCACTTTCTCCCTATCTTTTCATCCCTTCCCTTTCCTTTTTTTTTCTTTTCTTTCCTTTTCTCTTTTTTTCTTCTCTTTCTTTTTCTTTCCCTTCCCTTTCTTTTCTTTTCTTTTCCTTTCATTTCTTTTTTTTTTCTTTTTTTTTTCCGTCTTTTTATATAAGATGCCCATGAGGCGCATGAGGCGTACGCCTCTAGCACGCCTCATGAAAAAAATATATGAGGCGTACGCCTCAGAGGTGTCAGCACCTCTGGCATACATACGCCTTTTAAAATACTGGGCTTAATATATCATTTTTAAAACAGGAAGAGCTTGGCAGTTTCAGTCAAAATTAAGAATAAGAAACACAATTATCCAGACCTATTTCCAGGAAGTTCAGGTAACAATTGGAACGTACATGATGACTAGCAGAGAATATTGAATAAAATACAAAAACAAATGAATAGTCAGGAATTGTCTTGGACAGGGAATTTAGCAACTCAAATGAACCATGATGTCTATGCCAACTTACCTCCAAAGTGCTTATACAATAATGTTTTCAAAGATATGTTTATGCTAATCAGCAGTGAAATTTATACCTCGGGCAAATGGGGGTAGAGGCCATTAATGCAACCTTCAGCAATGGCACCAATAGCTAGAACAGCAGCTTCCCTGTCCTTCCAGGTTGTATCATCAGCAGTAGCTAGCTTAGCTTGAACTAGAGGCATCAATGTTGGAAGAATCTCATCCCCAAACACATTTGAGAGGATATCTAGAGCGGCTGCACTGCATTTCCTTAGATTCCAAATGTTGACAATGTCATCATCCTGGAAAAGATAAATCACATAATGATCAAACAAAAAAGCAAACCAATCTGGTGAACTTATTCTGCTGACAGCCAGTAAAGCACACAACATCACCAAATTATTTACCACCCAGAGTCAGTTAATGGGAAAAGAGGTTATAACATGAATTTAAAAATTAAAAACAACATGAATAAAGATAGATAAATGAGATGTGAAACTTGAGTTGATACATCATCTTCCATGCTATCTGCTCCATGAAACCGTGATGAATGGAAACGAGGCTTCAGATCCTGAAAATGCAAGCATCTTAGCAAGATCACTCCCAGTAGATTTTCTTTTTCAATGTATAGCCACGAGAGAATAAACTAAACTAAAGAAAACATAGGAAGTCATGGACATAATTCATCACCTGGTCTCGATCAGGGAAAGACTCATCTTCCTGCACATATGTACTAGGAGTTAATAAATATCAATAAGAGTAACTCTAACTACACAAAAAAAAAACAAAATTATCCTTCCTAAAGCAAGGCACAAAAACCTCAAATATCCAACCAGTATCCAATCCACAAAACCACCCAGAGACCAGCAGAAATATGAAGCACAACCACAGCCATGCCAAAAGGACCCCAACCACAACCACATTTTCAGAAGTGTCTTCTCAACATGATATTGGAATGGGAAAAAAAACATAATCCAGAAAAACTTTACCTCTGCATCAACAAGTGATTCATCATCCTCAGCATAAACCATGTTTGACAGCAAAACCTGCAGATATGGTTGCAGCATGAACAATAAAACAGCAAAGTTTTTGGATACATATATAAAATGCGTATGTATCCATGCATGTATGTATGAAAGGGAGAGACTGAGAATTCAATAAATGAGGTGAGAAATACTGGAACTAGGCGTGGTAGAAAATCTCTCAAGCCATCTGGGTGCAATTGAGCTTCACAGTATGCTGACCTGAGAACCAAAACCAAACACTAGAAAATAAACTTCTAGAGGCAAATTGTTTCATAATGATGAATACAAAGGTTCATAAAATCTAACATCATCCCGGTATCCATTGGCCATTCCCCATTCTTCAGCACCAAGGATCACATTAGCCAAGTCATATACCTCACCTTTGTATAGAGTCTGAATCCCTAAAGGGTCCACTAAAATACCAAAAATAGCATAAAAGAGGTTACATCAAAAAGAACTAAGATCTAACTCAGTCCCAAATCAAACGGCAAAACAATACCATATAAACAACTGAGATCATGTTGAGCCAACTAAATTAACTTCAATAGTTAACCATAAATTTGCGCCAAATGATACCCTGGGCACCACTCTAAATTCAGGATGCATCAGTAACAATTTCATGATCATTAAACCAATATCAGAAATAAGCCTCAGTTCTCTGATTTTTCCTCCAAGACATCTATTTCTTTATAGCCATAATCCCCAAGGAATTGTTATCATCATCATCACCCATGCCTTATCCCAACTATATGGGGTTAGCTTCATGAACCTGTTTCACCAATCTGTTCTATTTAAAGCCACATTCACTGTTAAATTATCAGTGCTTAAATTATTTCTTACTACTTCTACCCAGCCCTTTTTGGTGGTCTTCAATGCACGTGCCCAAACCATCTTAGTCTACTCTCTCTCACCATGTCACCAATTGGAGCTTTTCCTAGGTTCCTACAGAAGACTTCATTCCTTGTCCTATCCGTATTAGTTTTTTCTCTCATCCATCTCAGAATTCACATTTATGCCACATTCATTTTTTGGACATGTTATTTCTTGACTACCCAACACTCTGCTCCATGCAACATAGCTGACCTTACAACCGTTTTATAAAATTTTCCTTTTTATCTAAGTGGTATTTGCCTATCACATAAAAGTCCAAATGCACCCCTCCAATTTGCCCATCCTACTCTAATTCTTTGGGTGACATCCTCCTCAATCTCTCCCTTATTATGAATTATTGAACCAAGGTACCAGAAATGGTCACGTTAAGTTAACACTTGGTTTCCAATCCTAAGTGTATCTTGACTTATACTTCTATTATTACTAAATTTACATGGCATATACTTTGTTTTAAGCCTACTTATGTTAAAACCTCTTGTTTCTAAGGAATTCGTCCATAAGCTTAATTTAGCATTTAATCCTTCATTAGTTTCATCAATTAAAAGTTTAAAACAATGTCCTCCGTAAACAACACGCACCATGGAACTTCCTCCTAAATATGTTTAGTCAATGACTCAATTCATCTATGGATGAGTGCAAATAAATAAGGGCCAAGTGCTGAACCTTGGTGAAGACCCATTATAACTGTAAAATCTAAGGTCTCTCCCACTGGTGTTCTAAACATTGGTTGTTGCCCCCTCATACACATCCTTAATTAGGTCTATATACCTATTTTAAACCCTTTTCTTTTCAAAGGCCCACCATATTATCTCTCAAGGAACTCTATCATATGCCTTTTCTAGACCAATGAACACCATATGAAGAACTTCCTTCTTCTCTCTAAACGTTTCTATCAATTGCCCTAAAAGAAATATAACTTCCATGGTTGACCTCCCTAGCATAAAGCCAAATTGGTTCTCCAATACACTTGTTTCATAATGTGGTTCATGAGTTTAATCCCCCGATAGTTATTACAACATTGTATATCACCTTTGTTCTTAAATGTAGGCACCATGTTGTTTATTTCTCCATTCATCAAACATCTTCTTTTCTTTCACTATCTTATAAAATAAGCTTAGTTAGACATAACAGGCCCACCTCTCTCATACCTTTCCACACTTCTATTCGAATTCCATCAGGGCCTAATGCCTTTCCCTTCATTTTAGTTAGTACCTCTTTTACTTCAATAGGTCTAACTCTACAAAGGAACATATTATTTTTAACACTACTAGTACTGCTAGATTCTCCTCCATTAGCACCCTCTCCCTATTGTTCATTTAAAAATTTTTCAAAATATTTTGTCCATTTTTGTTTGATTTCCTCATCTGTTACCAACACTTTTGATCTTCACCTTTAATGCACCTAACATAGTTTAAATCTCTACCTTCCCTTTCTTTGACTTTGCTAGTTTATACATTCCTTTTTCTCCCTCTTTAGTGCCTAGTTTATGGTAAATCTCATCACAGGTCTTATATTTAACTTCATTCACTTTCTTTTTAGCTTCCTTTCTTATGGTTTTATATTATTCCCAGTTTTCTTCATTTCCAGCTTTTTGCCATTCTTTGTAACATGCTCGTTTTAATCAGAATATATTTTCAACCACTTCATTCCACCACCAAGTTTCTCTAGTACTCATCCCCTTGAGTCAATTGCTTCGTTATGTAAGGCCTGACGCGATGGGGTATTCCTACTCGACCTCAGGTCAGCAACCATAAGACTGAGTGGAGTCAAGCCAGAAGAAGTTCCAAGGAAGATAGAAGTTTTCTCTGAAGACTGTTTCTACTCTGTGTGCCTTCTATCCTCCTCCATTGAAGCTACCTTGTGGAGGGAGTCCAGGAGGGAGGAGGAAGAAAAGGTAGAAGAACACCTACATGGAAATCAGAGATTGATTGGTTTGAAAGTGGCAGAGACTTGTGCATTTTTGGAAACTCTGAAAAAGAAGTCACAAGAGTTGTCTACAGGGGAAACTATGATGCATGCAAGACAAGGAAGTGGCTTAGGCAGCAGCAAGACCTGTGCCCAGGTTCTGACTTCCAGTTTTAACAAAGAGACAATTGCTCAATCTTCAGGTGTGTTAAAGGAGAGTGTATGCCTGGCCGGGCCTGTTTTCGAGCCGTTGAAGATGGTGAGGGCTGATTCTGGTTCACCACATGGGAAGGAGGTTGTGTCAAGTAGAAGAGTGGAGGGTGTGGAAGCAAAGGCCACTTTAAAGATCTTTGCAGATGGGCCTCCGAGTAAGCCCATTAAAAAGTGTAAAGATGTATTGGAGGGGGCCCCGTGTAATGAGCCAAAGCAAGTTGAAGACCACGTGAGGCTTTAAGTGGTCATGTGACTAACTTAGGAACACCAAGTAACCACTTAAGTGGTCACATGACCAAGGCAGGACTGAAGATGATGGACCATTGTTTAGGTCTATCATCTTCCAACTCGAGACCTGGTTCGAAGAGAGGTGGATTGAACACATCAGTGTGGAAGAAAAGGCCACTTTAAAGGTCTTTGCAGATGGACCTCCGAGTAAGCCCATTAAAAAGTGTAAAGATGTATTGGAGGGGGCCCCTAGGTGTAATGAGTCGATGCAAGTTGAAGACCACGTGAGGCTTTAAGTGGTCATGTGACTAACTTAGGAACACCAAGTAACCACTTAAGTGGTCACATGACCAAGGCAGGACCGAAGATGATGGACCATAGTTTAGGTCTATCATCTTCCAACTCGAGACCTGGTTCGACGAGAGGTGGATTGAACACATCAGCGGCGGAGGCTTCAACTAGAGACCTAGACTAGTCTCCTATTCCACGACCCTGGAGCATACAAACCCAAAGTTTGACCGACGGAGGTATAATGATGATAGCTTCTACTCAGAGTGGGTAAACTATGAAGAAGAAAAGGAAGAAGATGATGTTCTCCTCGAGGATTCCAGATTTCCAGCATAGGAAATGTATGAGAAGTAGATGCTCGAAAAGTTCCTCACTAGCAAATGTCAATGTTTTAAAAGCGCAAGGCACAAAAAAGGCATAGGGGCCAATATGCGCCCGAGGCACACGCATTTTTTAAGCAAGGCACAAAAATTAAAAAAAAAATCAAAAAAAAGTCAGAAAATTCAAAAAAGTACCAAAAAATCAAAAAATGCAAATAAATCAAAAAATATTAAACATAATATTAATAAAAGTATAAACTTAAAGTTAAAAAAATTGTTTTAAAAAACCTATTAGCTAAAATAAAAATACATAAACATAACATGTAAAGTGTATTCAAATGAAAATTTAAAAATAAAATCAAACATATAAAACATTTTCAAGCATGCAAAACCCACAATCTCTTTTTTTCCTCAATTGCGTTACTTCAAGTAGCTAATGTGATATAAAACATATTACATTCCTGATTCTATGAGTCGCCTTAGTGTACGCCCCTCAAGGCAAGCCCAAAAAATAATGAATTTCTAATTCTTAATTTTCACACAAAAAATAATGATTTTATAATTTTAATTGCCTTTAGGAAGATATTTTTCTAAGATGAATAAATGAACAACATTAGCAAATAGGGGGTTAGCCCCTAGCCCAACCGCTAGGTTCAAAAAAGAAAAGCAAAAAAGCGTAAAATTTTCAAAAGGCGCATGCCTAGGCTAAGACGCAAGGCGCAAGGCGCATCAGGCATGCACCTTTTGAAAGTGTTGCGCCTATGACCTGGGCGAGGCGCCTACCCTAAAATGTGCCCCGCCTATGCGCCTAGGCATGCCTTTTAAATCACTGGCAGATGTAGACCTTGCAACAAGACTTCTTTTTGGAGAAGAAATTGTGCCTAAGCTTGTGAACTCTCTAGAACCATCGAAGAACTTGGGAATGGGAGGCAGTACTTCAAGGGAGGTGAACGTCTTGGCCAAAATCAGAGAAGAACCCTATCACGAATCTAGATCAAGGTCAAGGTGTCCTTAGTCCGAGTACGTCATCTTCCAGTTCAAATGGCAAAGAAACAGACACTCCCTTATCCCTTGTTAGTGCACTGCAAGTTGATCCTAAGGAGACTTCTCCCAGCAAACTCCCTCAGAACCTAGGCAGAATTGGTGACACTTCGGGTTTTAGTGATTCTAGTATGGTTTGCCATGTTTTTGTTGCTTCTTGATTTTTTGGTACTAATCTATCCCCTTTCCCCAATTGTTGTTTTGTTTCAACCTGCAAGTGGTCGACACTCTTCCAAAAGCTACCTGTCCTAGTGATTCGGTTGAAGTAACAGAAGTATTAGAGGATGTGGAGGCTTTGAATGATAATGTGGAGGAAGGGGGAAGGATTTGGGGATTAATCTTGTAGACCTTTAGACTTCTGGTAGAGGAGGAATTAGGGGAGAACTTTGAAAAGGAACAGGAGGGTGACACTCCAATTCCCAGTACCTAGGCAAGGGGAAGGGAGGGTGAAGGGACAAATTCATGTGAAAAAACAACAAAGAGGAGAAATAGTTAGAAGAGTCAAAAAAAAGAAAAGAGCAGAAGACCAAGATAACTATAAGAAAAGGCTTGAAGGAAGGACACCTAAAAGGAGGAAGAAGAAATTGAGTGAAGTGGAGAGACTGAGATGTGAAGTGGACTATGATAAGGGGTGTTCTGGGAGAAAGGGAAGGTAGTCAGGTTAGCAAAAGGTGTTGTCTAGGGTTTGTTCATAAGATTGTATCTCAATGAAGATTATTAGTTGGAATGTAAGGGGTTGGGGAGTTCCAAGAAAAGAAGAGTGATAAGGGAAATGCTTAGAAAAGAGAATCCAGATGTTGTGTTAATTTAAGAATCAAAATTATTAAAGGTAGATAGGAGATGGGTGAGAAGTATTTGATTGGCTAGAGGACTGAGTTGGGCTTTTGCACAATCTTGGGGGCCTTAGGGGGTACTCTGACAATCTGGAAAAATGAGGATTTGGACCGTATAGAAGAATTAATTGGTAGCTTTACAGTTACAATGAAATTAAGAAGAAGAGTTGATGGACTGGAATGGACTTTAACAAATATTTATGGGCCAAATTCATATAGAGAAAGGGAGGAGTTTTGGGAGGAGTTAGCAACTATAAGGGGATTGTGGGAGGGGCAATGGTGTTTGGGAGGGGACTTCAATGTCATTAGATTTGTCAATGAAACAAATAACCCCAACCACAAGGTCACCTCAAGAATGAGGAAATTCAACTCTTTCATGGATTCCTTTGAATTGAGGGAGTTGCCATTGTTGCAAGCTGAATATACCTGGTCTAATTTTCAAGAAGAACCACTTTGTTGTAAACTAGACAGATTCTTATTCTCATCAGACTGAAAGGAAGTTTGGAGTGGTTTGGCGATGAGAGCCCTACCTAGACCTACGTCAGATCATTTTTTTTATCAATAATAGTAACTTTTATTAAGAAAAAGATGATAGAAAATTACAAAACGGAGGGAGGGGTAAAATCTCTTAACCCTCCCTAACATTAAAAATCAGATTACAACAATGCCCAAAAAAGATTTGCTCTCCCACCCCTTGTTTAGCCAAAGTGTCTGCCAGAGAGTTAGCACTCCTCTTTGCCCACTGAACCAGAGTTTGCATGTTTTGAGTTAGCTGATTGATTTTCTTTTTTTCATTTGAAAACTTCCAGACTGGACTCTTCCTTCTGCAGCCCGCTAACAGTCAGCCTAGAATCACCTTCCACCAAGTTTGCTGATTTTCAGCTGTTGGGCTCTTTTAATCCCTTCCAGAGATGCCAAAATTTCAGCTCTCAATGAATCCCCCCGACCTATAGGTCCAGAGATAATTCGACCTTCTTCATCCCTAAAAACACCACCTATACCTGAAAGGCCTGGGTTTCCTTCCCTGCTGCCATCAAAGTTCAATTTAATGAACCACAAAGCTGGCAGAGTCCAAGCTTGACTAAGGGATGTAGTCAAGGGAGCAGACCAAGCCACTTCTTTCCATTTTGTAAAGATGTCTCCTGCTGAATAACCTTCAAAGAGCTTCATAGACTTGACCCAGTGAACCACCCAAACATATATTAATTCAATGATGGCTTCATTGGTTTTTTCTTTTTCATGAAAAGTTCTTTGATTTCTTTCCTCCCACATCATCCAGCAAACAACTGCTCTAACACATCTCCACAAGATTTTACCTCTCTTTTTTAAACCCCTCACTGATGTAGAATTAAACAAGCTCTGCACACTTGAAGGGGAGGGCCACCTGCAACCAAAGAGAGAGAAAAACCAACACCAAATATATAAAACAAAGGGACAAGAAACTAATAAGTGATAACAGCTCTCACCATTCTTCTTACATAAAATGCACCAATGCGGGGATAAACACCAATTAGGCCTTTTCTTTTGAAGTAGGTCACAAGTGTTACACTTTTCTAAGATAGCTTCCCAGAAAAAAGCACCTACTCTAGGAGGAATTGGTCTACCCCAAATTTCCAAGACTGGGAAAGGAAAACCAAGTGCCGGATTGGAATGTTTTAATTCTTTGAAAAAAGAAGAGCAGGAGAAGATACCCAATGGAGCAAGAGACCAAACCTTAGTGTCCACTCTGGAGAAGTCAATAACTACCTCATCCAGAATCTTAAGCAAGTTAGAGATGGATTCCAATTCAGAATCTCTAAGAGCCCTTCTAAAACGCAGATTCCAATTAATAACAGAATTAGACAAGGTTAGGAAGGTGGCTACGGGCTCATTTTTAAACCTTGAGAGAGAAAACAAAGGGAACTGCCCTTTCAAAGGAGTGTCTCCCACCCAAATATGTTCCCAGAATTTCACAGACATACTAGAACAAAGTTCATACCTGATGAAGGGAAGAAAAGAAGGATGGCATGAATAGACTTCCCGGAAGAAGCTCTTGTAGCCCTAGATGAGATCCCCAAATCCCAACCATCTGCCTCTTGCCCATGAATACTTAGGATTATTTTAGCCCACAAATTCTCCCTTTCTTTAGTCAATCTCCATAACCATTTCCTCAAGAGAGCTTCATTCTTATTCTGTAATTTACCCAAACCAAGTCCCCCATCACTTTTGAATTTTGTAACAAGTCCCACCTAACTCTATGGTCCCTTTTCTCCCCCCTGGTTCCCATAAGAAATCCCTCATTAGTTTCTCCAAAACCCTACATGCTCCCTCAAGAATTCTGAACAGAGTCAGGAAATAAACTGGGAGGTTTGCCAAGGTTGACTTAATCAAAGTTATCCTGCCACCCAAGGAAAGGTAGTTTTTCTTCCAAGAGGCTAACCTTTTGTGAATCTGTCAATTACCGGGTTCCAAAAGCTTCTCTTGCTAGTATTATCCCCTAATGGAAGCCCTAGATATTTCAATGGCCATTGAACCATCTCACAACCCAACACTTGAGCCCTTTCTTCCACCTCTCCAACACTCATATTAATGCCAATCACACAACTCTTATCAAGGTTTACTTTGAGGTTAGTCACTTGTTCAAACACATTAATCACCAACTTTAAATTACTAACCCACCTAATCTCATCCCCACCACAAAACAGAATTGTGTCATCCCTAAATTGTAAATGAGTGACTGGGACCCTATCCCTCCCAACTTTCCAACCACTTATCAAGCTTCTAGAATCTATCCTCTCAATAAGCCTCCCTAAAACTTCAGCAATCAGGGTAAAAAGGAAGGGGGAAAGAGGGTCCCCTTGCCTAATACCCCTAATGGCTGGAAAATGATCTACCATCTTGCCATTTACTAGTATAGAATAGTGGCATGTTCTGATACACCATTTTATCCACTTGGACCACCTCTGCCCAAAACCAAAGGACTCTAAAACTTCTAGCAACAGGGACCAATCAACCAAATCATAGGCCTTTTCCAGATCCAATTTGCACACCAGCCCTTTCTTTCCTCTTCTTTTATAATCTTCCACACTCTCATTTGCTATTAAGATTTGGTCCACAATTTGTCTATTCTTCACAAAGGCACCTTGATTAGGGGATATGATTGTGGGAAGCACCTCTCTAATTTTTCTGGATAACACCTTAGCAATGATCTTATAGAGGCTATTAACCAAACTGATGGGTCTAAAGTCTTTAGGGTGGCAAGCTCCCTCCTTTTTTGGAATTAAGGCAATGAAGGTAGAGTTCAGGCCTGGGTTTATCACTCCTCTTTCAAAGAATTCTGAGAAAACACTTTGTGTCAGCCTTAATTATCTCCCAGCAGTCTTGATAAAAAGCCATCGTGAAACCATCAGGGCTCGGGGCTTTAGATCTATCCATAAAAAAGATGGCATCCCTTATTTCTTCCAATTCAAACTCTCTTTCCAACCACTCAATCAACTCTTCAGGGAGCCTGGGCCAAACCAATCCTTCAATCCTTAATCTCTCGTTCAAAGGCCTGTTTTTTCTTTCTTCTGCCATTAGCTATAGCATGGAAAAATTTTGTATTCCTATCTCCTTCCTTCACCCATTTATGTCTAGATTTTTGCCTCCAACTAATTTATTCTTTGAAAATTGTGTCCTCCAAATTTTTCCTCAACTCTTTGTCTATTTCCCCAAAACATCCTATTTCTTCCTTTGCATCTAATTCCTCAATCTGGATTATCAATTATTGCTTTCTTTCTTCTAACCTCCCAAAGTGAAGAACATTCCACTCCTTGATTTTGACTTTCAGCCCTTTTAGCTTCCAGTGGAATTTCATCCCTGCCCAATTTACCCTCGGGTTACTTTCGTTCCACCATTTTTTTCACTTTCTCTTTAAAATCCAGGTGAAGCAGCCACATATCCTCAAAATCTAAACGGGGAAGGTCCACTATTTCCAAATTCAGACTTGCATAGCAGAACTGGCCAATGATCGTAAGTAACTCTCGATAAGGCCCTTGACACCAGTTCTCCCCAATGCTCTTCCCAATCTGTGGTAAATAGGAATCTGTCTAGTTTGGAGCAAATAGGTTCAGCTTGGAGATTAGACCAGGTAAAGCTATTATGTGAGAGGTTCAGTTCCTTGAGTTCAAAGGCATTAATAAATTCATTTAACTTCCTCATGCTGGTAGTACTCCTTTGTCTCACCTTATTGCACTCCTCAAGACCCATTCAAACCCATATATCACTTGCTTGAATATAAGAGAGACTGAGAATCTTCCAATTAATTCTTCCACTCCCTCCACTACTTCATCCTTCCACAAGGTAACTAACACTCTAGATGAACCCCAAGAGGGACCTCATTGCTCAACTCAGGCCATTTGCTCTCCACACACTTCTGGCCCACCTTTTATCAAAGGTCATGAGTTTAGATTCCTGGATTAGAAAAATGTCTGGGTTTTCTTTCCTTAGGACTTCCTTTATTAAATCTCTCTTTCTTGCATTCCCCAAACCTCTCATATTCCAACTTACGATCTTCATTACTCCAACATAATCTGCCCCACCCCTAAACCTTCTATCCTAAGATCCTCCTTTTCTTCCCCTACCCTTCCTTTCACTAAATTCTTTGTCCGCGTCCACGTCCAACTTCAATCTCTCAACTTCACTTAGCCTTCTTTTCCTCCTTTTCCCATCTTCTTTTTAATCTTCAAATACCCTTTCAGCTCATTCAAATTTTTAACCTTGCACCCTAACTTTTCTACAAATTCAGCTAGGGAGTCCCCTTTTTCATCTCCCTTATCAATCTGTTCACCTCTGTCCTCTCTGTGCTTCTTGCTTCCCCTCTCTTGCTCCACCCTTCCATTGGCTACCTTGGGCTCACTAAGAAGCTAGCAGGGTGGAAGAAAAATTATATCTCACTAGGGGGTAGAATCACTTTAATCAAGTCCACTTTGGCCAACCTTCCAATGTATTTTTTGTCTACCTTTAAGCTACCTGTCAAGGTTGCCAACAAGTTGGAGAAGCTCATGAGAGATTTCCTGTGGGAACCGGGTGACTCAAAAAAAGGACCATCTAGTGAAGTGAGAAGCAAATTCTAGGAAAAAGGAAGTCGGGGCTCCTAGACATTGGCAATATCAGATTAAGGAATGTAGCATTGTTAGGAAAGTGGTTGTGGAGGTTTCCTTTAGAGCAGGATAGTTTGTGGCACTTGGTGGTGGAAAGTATTCATGGGATGGCAGCTAATGGATGGGATGCTGGCGTCAACCCTAGGGCTTCTCATTTCTCCCCTTTTTTTGATAGGAAACGGTAACTTTCGTTAAGAAATTAAGAAGTTAAACAAGATAATTACAACTCCAACATTCCAAAGCTGAAATGTTGACCCACATTCATAACCACTGCTACAAAGCAGCCCAAAAAAGTTCACTTCTATTTGATCCTTGTTTAGCTAGAGTATCAGCCATCCCATTTGTTGTTCTTCTAACCCATTGGAAGTTTGCTCCAATTTCCCTTGGCAAGGCACCAGACTTCTCTCATAACTTTCCTGCTAAAGAAGTGTGCTCCTATGCCACCAAAGGTTAGGGCTTTTTGCTGGGAAGTGGCTCTCCAAAAGATCAATACTATGGATGTACTTCAAAGAAAAAGGTCAGATTGGTGACTTTCCCCACATGTCTGTTGCCTTTGCTTAAGAAATGGTGAGACAGCAATTCATCTTTTGATTTCTTGTCCTTTTGCTTTTTTTTTGTGAGATTGGTTCTCTTCTCTTTTTGGTTGCAATTGTAATCCCCCTCGGGAAACCAAAGAAAAGAGGCAAGGTAATGTGGAAAATAACAAGAGCAGCCATCCTTTGGTCAATTTGGGAAGAGAAAAACAATAGGATCTTCCAAGGGCAAGAAAAATCCAAGGAAGAACTTCTTGAGGTTATCACCATCAAGGTTATGCATTGGCTGAAAGTGTAATACCTCTTCAAGGACTTCTCAGCTGACTTAATTAGAAATTGGAGTGCTATAGGCCTATAGATGTATCCTCTCCCTCCTCCCCTATGGTTCAAGAAAGTTGGTTACCACCGCCTTAGTTCATGGTGAAGTTAAACTTTGATGGAAGCTCCTTGGGTAATCCATGTCAGTCGGGAATTGGGGGTGTTTTCAGAAATGAGGAAGGAAAAGTTTTGGCCCTTTACTTGGGCCTGATTTGGATAGGAGACTCCTTAAGGGCAGAAGTCATGGCCTTGCTCCAAGGCCTGAGATTGGCGAAATAATGGGAAATGCAACACTTAGAAGTCGAAGGAGACTCCAAGATGGTAATAGGGTTGATGCAATCTGGAAACTTGGGAGTATGGTCACTTAGACAGCCTCTAAGAGAGATTAATAGCTTAGCAAGGCAGATTGGGGTGCATTTTAAATGGGTAAGAAGGTCAGCAAATGGAATGGCTGACACTTTAGCTATTTACCCATATTGGTGTAAATAGCAAATAAGAAATCCTGCCCGACTATCAAACTTCTGCTACAAGTCATTGGTACCTAAATAGTTAACAAAACCAAGAATGAGACAACCAATAGAGTCCCAGCAGCTTGTGCACAGCAGCCACGAAGTTTAGTTGGAGAATTGATGATAGTAGAAACTGTAGAACAGTCCAATGAATATCCAAGATAGTAAAAATATCCTCTACAACTCCTATTTGTATCCGATGGTAACAACAATTAATGTTGAAGCACGACTAATCAATTGAATGCCTTCTTTCTTGATGATCTAGTGCACCAGTTAAAAGGAATACTTTCAGATGTCCTCATATATTAAGGATGTGATGGTTTTTCTTCGATAGTAATCAATGTATGACTTTGAAGCCATGTATAGTGCTACAAGTGTATTCAATAATTCAATCAGGATACTTTCAGAGCTATAAAACATATGCACTGCTTTTAAATCACCATGACCATGACCCTCATTTCCAAATAGTGTGAATTTAGGAAATAAATTGTTCCCATGAAGGGCGGTAACCTGGATGTGCCATCCATTCATTCAAGGATGTGTTGCCTATGAAGAATTAGTTGGACGAAAACTTAGGGGATGCCCAAGTCAATTCAATAGAAACTTAGGGGATGCCCAAGTTAAATGCTATCACATATCAATAGCAAGTGATGGACAATTGATAGAACGATGGTTTTTGTCCTATGACATCACCCAATAGGGGATGCCCAAATTCAGAAAACTTAGGGTATAACTCAAGTAATTGTCAGATGCCTTAGGGGGAGGTTCAAGTATTTTTTTTCCCTTTATCTTTTCTATCAAAAAAAAGCATTATATCTTTGATTTTATCATTACTAATATAACACTGTCAAATGAAGGCAACATCAGAGAAGTATATTCTTTTCAAACGTAACATAGAAAACCATATTAAATTTTTTTTCATTGAAAGAGAAAGTATATATTAAAAAAATAATAGGAATTAGGTTGTCTGAAAACCATCCAACTGTCACCTCAAGCATAAAATCTTCCCTATATAGAGCATACAAAATAATGATAAACATCCAGAATATCTTTTCCAGACTAAAAGCAAGATAGAGAAATACCAAAATTCACAAGCTTCAAGAGCAACTTCATCATCAGCATCCTTGTTGGCTTGCAACATATACTCAATTACATTTCTTAAATGAGGCTGCAACAATATTGTAAATACCATACTAAGGACCACAACACGGAATATCAAACAGAAAATAAAAAATAAAATATGTAATATCTAACTCAAACTTAAACTTAAACAAGCAAACAAGATCAGTTTTATTATCCATTTGTCTAATGATTCATGTAATCTGTCAAAAAAAAATCTAGAGAAGACAGAAGTCAGAACGGAACAGAAAGAATATCTCAGGTCAGTGGCAGTGCCCATTTTACCCTATTATATATTGGAATTATATAATTACAGAGTGGTCACTGAAACAAAAGAAATTGCAGGAAAACCCCTGTCTCAATAATACCTTACAGAAACACCCCTCACAGCACTCCCCCTTAAGCTGGGTTGTAAATAATTAAATATCATGCATACCCAACTTGTTACATAGTTCTTCATTATGCAAGGTGGGCACACCTTTTGTATAAACATCAGCCACTGTCTTTTGACTCAACAAACGGTATACATATTTCACCCCTTTCAACCTTTTCATGGATAAAATGTTTGTTGACTTGAATGTGTTTAGTCTGCTAATTAAGAACTGGATTGTAAGCAATACTGATGGCCACCTTGTCACAATACAAAACATTGGATCTAAATTCCACATACCTCTGTAAGAAGATTCTTCAACCACAAGAGTTCAGCTACTTCTTGAGACATGGTCCTATAGTCTGGCTTCTACATTTGACTTTGCTACCACAGTCTACTTCTTACTCTTCCAAGTGGCCGCCAGATCGCCCCCCACAAAAGTAAAATAACCAGTGGACCTCCAATCCTCAAGAGGCCACTCTAGTATGGCCTTGTTTGGCGAAGAGAAGGCCCCTACCAAAGTGTCTCTTCAGATTGCAAGAACTCTATCTACAACCTTAAAATGAGAAGTTTTAGGTGAATGCATAAACTGACTTACACTCACTGCAAACGCTATGTCTGGCTGGGTCATAGAGAGATACAGAAGCCTTCCAATGAGTCTCTGATAGTGATATACTACAAAACATCTAAAAGAATCTTACCCTCAAAGTTTCCAAGCTTGTGATTAAAATCAATCTTTGGAGAGGGCGAGGGAACTGAATATTAGCAAGTTGATCATTGAAGGTGATTCCAAAATAGTGGTGGGCTGGTTTAAAAAGGAGGATAACAATCTTTGGAGACACAGCAATGAAAGAAAGAAGTTCAAGATTCTACCACGGGAGGGACATTGAAGTAAGATTGACTTAGGTTAAGAGAAGTGCCCATTACTTTGCTGATGTTCTAGCAAAACAAAGGGCAGGTAGAGATAACTTATTTTGAACTCAGCTAAAATATGTAAAAAGTATTGGGGGAGTTAAAAGAGTTTATCTCCCTTTGGATTGCCTGTACTCTTTATTGAATTTTAATGAAATTTCACCGTTATTGGTCAAAAAATTAAGATCCATAGGAGTCTCTACCAGTTTACACCCCAGTTTTCTTGTATCTCTCAGTAAATCAAGAATGTACTTCCTTTGGGAGATAAAAATTCCCTTATCAGATAGAGCTACTTCTATACCAAGGAAGTACCTAAGAGGGTCATGATCCTTCACTTCGAATTGTGAAGCCAGAAATTCTTTCAACTACTAAATCTCTTCTTAATTTTTGGTAGTTGTGACATCATCTGCTTAAGGGCAGCCTAACGCACAAGGCTCCAACCAATGCAGCCTTACCCCTGCACATACCACACGCTGGATCCTCCCCTTCAATTACTATTCTTGCTTCATACACTTTTCCGCCAAAGAACAAATCCAGATTCACAGGTATAGTTTTCACATTCTCTGTCACCACCGGAATTCTTGCAAACATTCACACAGGCTTCACCAATGGCTTTAAAGGTCTGGACACACGATGCATGCAGCAGTATCCCAAAAACATTAATCCATACAAAGCCTCTTCCTTACATGTTCCTCACTCACCTCACCATGTGAGACTATTTTTTATCAATAAAAGAAGATTTTATTAAATTCAAACTTGAATATTACACCAAGGTGGGAAGGTTCTCTACCCCAAACAACAATTTTATAGCTTTGCCCCAAAACAATTGGTGCCTAATAGCCCTTGTTTAGCCAAAGCATCTGCCATCCTATTTGTTGTTCTTCTGATCCATTTAAAGACAACATTCAGCTCCCTTGCTATACTTTCAACCCTAAATTGTTGAATTGCTAACCCACCACCAAGAGGGAAGAAAATGGTTTTGTTTTCAAATTACTTTTCAAAATATTTATTTTTATACTATTAAAATTAATGTTGTGGATTTAACTAGTAGAATTTAATGATGAAAAAAATATATCTCAAATATAGGATTTAATGAGAATATAACTTAGATATGAGATTTAATGAGAAAGAAGAGAATAGGAAAACTGTTTTATTTCTAATTGGTTTTAAATTTTATATTCCATCTCCATAATTAATAAAAATACTTCTTATTTATCATAATTATTATTGTTTAATATGTTGAATATATGATATTAAAAATGTTCCTAAATTTTTCTTTAATTTCTATGTTTTTTTAATTTTTATCTATTTTTTAATTTTTTATTATTTAATTGTGGCAACATGAGTTGGCCCATTTGACCCAAAATGGTTTAGTTTCTTACCACCACCTAGATGAAAACATTATTCTTTTCTATATAGATTTTAAAAGTATAAGTTTTTTATTTTATTGGAATTATTAATTTATTATGTATGGATTTAATTAGTGGAATTTAGTGATGAGAATAAATAAAAATGCTTTACATATATGATTCAATGAGGGTGAATGGGAGTTAATACCTTAAATGTGGGATTTAATGAGGGAATTGAATGCATTGAATAATAGTATTCAATTTACTTTTTTTACCCTCACAATAAAGGGACCATATTTCAAAAAAAGGGGTATTTTAGTAAAGAAAAATTCCAGAAATTTTAGAGGCTACTCGTACCTTTTATAGTAGTATAGATTTTCTGTTTCCTTTTAATATATTTGGTTATCTATAAACAAAAATAACACTAACAATATTATAACTCATATATCTATGAACAAAATGTGCCACTAACAATACACACACACAAATAATAATAATAATAATAATAATAATAACAATAGAATCAAGTTTATATGGAATAGAAACATGATACATACCTCTAAGAAAGATGGGCTAACTTCAATTAGCTGAACAAAAGCAGCACAAACCTATGCAGTATAAAAAAGAAAAATAATAGCACTTTAGCACCCACATGCCACAGAAATCAATTCTTACATAAAAACAAGAAAGCAATCATACCATTGTAAAGTCCTAAATTAACAAAAAGTTGGATGCTGGCAAAAACCATTAAAACATAGAACAAAAGATAAAGCCTCTACATGTTCCAATTATTTTATATATGTATATCCATAATTCTAAAAATGAAAAGGAAAAAATAAAATCAGAAATACTTTTCTCTTGTTAAGAGATCAGAATACTTTTACAAATACTGAAAGAATTTCTCTGCACAAGGAGAGCAGAAGCAGCCATTTCTGACTTCTCCAGACAAATACATCACAACCCAACAGTGACAATCTACCATGGTAGGGTAGACTATATATAAAACAATACCTGAAGAATTATAACTAAAAGCAATCGTAATAGTCTCTTTATTTTTCTTTTACTTAATTTTTTTCCTAAAACTGTGAACAAGTTTCTAATGCATTTCTTCTTTTTTTTCTTTTGAGAAAAGAAACAGACTCATGCATTAACTAAAACTTCAATTCTATTTTAGGCCTTTTTTTTCAATCATAAACATAAAGGGAGGGGGTTGTGGACATCAAGGACTTCAGGCCCATCAGTCTTGTTGGAAGTTTCTACAAGATCCTAGATAAGTTACTTTATACAAGGCTCAAGCAGGTTCTTCCTAGTATCATTTCTAAATCCCAAGGAGCTTTTGTGCCAGGAACATGAATGTTAGATGGTTGCTGATAGCTAGCAAACTCATAGACACAAGACTGGAATCGAGCAAAACTGGGGGTCCTCTTAAGCTTGATCTAAAGAAGGCATTTGATCTTTGTAGCTAGGCTTCCTGCTAAAATGAGCTTTGGCAACAGATAGCAAAGTAGGATTAAAGCTTGCACCACTACCCCCAAGTTTTCTATTCTGATCACGGCTCTACAGCTGGTTTCTTTAAAAGTTCAAGAAGGTTAAGGCAAGGAGACCGACTCCCCCCCCTTGTCTTCATATGCATCACAGAAGTGCTTGCAGCTCTTTGTAATAATGCTATGGAAGGAGGTTTCTTATCAGGGTTTGCCATGGGAAATAGCAAGCAACCGCCTGCCTTCTCCAATTTGCAAACGATACCCTTTTCTTCCCAGATGCCTTCATCCCTTAGCTACAAAACCTTTGGGGCATCTTAAGATGGTTTCAAAAGGTGGCAAGTTAACCTGCATCAAGTCTACACTTACTAGCCTCCCTTGTCACTACCTTTCTCTCTTCAGCATCCCAACTAAAGTGGCCACAAATCTGGAGAAACTTCAAAGGGATTTCTTCTAGAAAAGGCTGGAAGGAGGAAAAGAAAATTCACCTAGTTGATTGGGCAAAGATACGCACTCCTAAACAGTTGGGGGCCTTGGTCCTTTACAGAACCAAAGAGGCAGAGCAGATACTAGTGTCTTAAGCAAATGGCACTGGATGTTTAATGAAGAAAAAGAAAGTTGGTGGAGGCAGATGATCCTGAAAAATATGGGTTCACTATCAGGGGTTGGGAAACAAAACAGCTCCCCAAAACATCCAGCAGATCGGTGAGGAAGGAAATCCACAAGATTCAGCCTTTCTTCCTCGAAGGAACAGCTTTCAAGCTAAGTAATGGAAGCCATTTGAGGTTTTGGATTGACTCTTGGTGGGGCAATAAACCTTTCAAGCTAGGCTCCAGAATTCTTTTCTGTCTCTGGGACCTCTAGAATCTAGGCTCCCACCTTTAGAAGAAATTTCTTTGACTAGGAGATTTACCAGCTTGAACAGTTGCTCAATCAGATTCAGAACATCCTCCCAATTGCCACATTAGAATTTAGAAGATTGAAGAATCTGGAAATGGGAACACCATGGCAAGTTCACAGTCAAGTCCATGATTCTTCACTCCTGCCTTAACAGAAACAGCTTCCCCTTTCAATCTGTCTGGGCAAACTCCAATGTCAGTTTTTTTAGTCTGAACTGTGGCTCTAGGAAAGTGCCTAACTAAAGACAAGCTATCTAGAATAGGGATTGCAGTAGCCTCCACAAACTGCTCCCTGTGCAACCTGGAGGTGGAAACAGCTGAACACCTTTTCCTTCATTGGCCCCCCATTACCAGGGATTGCAGTAGCCACCACAATCTTGTATTATTCCTATGTATAGAATGGGATTGAGAAATTGGTGCAGATATGGAAACGAGGAAAGAATCAGTGGAAAAATATATTAGTTTCCCAATTCGTACACCATTTTAAAAATTATAGAGTGATAAGGATATTGGTACTCTTGAGTTTTTCAAATTTCTTTTATAGCTTGTTGGTGCCACAATCTTCTAGAAATTCACTGTTTTTATTTAAAAAAAAAAAACATCATGATTGCTATTTATGTAAACTTTTGGACTTTCTACTTAGAGTACTTATCATCATAATTACTATTTATAATAAAATCACTATTTACTATTTTTAATAAAGTCTGATTACTAGTTTTAGTAGGATCAGTAAAATATTATTAATTTGTTTTAGGAGTTAGATTTCCTCATTTGAGTGTTCCTATGAGTTATTTGTGGATCTGTCTTAGTTCTAAGGCAGCTAAAAGTTGTTCTGAGTCAGTTTTGAGCCCAAATTGGAGTCTGCAAAGGGACATCTAGGTTCTAATGTTAATTATCAAAAAAATAAATAAATAAATCTAGGTTCTTCTGTTAAGTTTATAAAGAGAGTCACCCAATTTTCTGAGTCCAAATTGCAAAAAAAAAAAAAATAGTTGATTTGATGAAATAAATTTTGCTTTAGTGAATTCTAGTGTTGCCATGACATTTTATCTTTTTTCTCCTCTCTCTTACCTATTTCTTCTTTCAAGTGATCTATCTCTTTATTTAATACAACAGCAACAGGTCTCTTTCTTTCTAATTTCTTGCTCATTCTTTGCTGGATAAAATATACATCAGATATACTCACCAATTTTCGCACATCAGCAGCAGGATCGAGGGCAAGAACAAACAAACCCTGGAGGTATTGATCCACGGATTGAGATAAACCCTGGGGCAGAATAACAAACAATAGTGAACATTTCCATTTGTGGTAACAGTTCCATCAAATCAATGTAAAGGGAAAGAGCAGAATATCAGATATACCTTGGGCATCAACATAAGGAACTGATTAACAGAACCTAAGGAAAGCTTCCTGAGTGAGGTATGAGGAGATTGGAAAAACTGTATCAGTCAAACAAAACAAAAAAGTCAGTACAAGCTATAGGACAGCACACTGTACACCTACCATTCAACTTTAAAATCAAAGGAAATTGCATATAGAAAAGACACCATGTTATCATGGCATTCAAAATCAAAGGAAATTGTTACCTGGAATAATCTTGGCAACAATATGTTGATAGGGCGTTCAGGTAATCCAGGTACATCCGAATCAAGCTCTTGTGGGATGTCTTCACAAATCTGTGTAAGACATGGTTAATTGGTTAGAATTTTGAAATAAATGTTGTTTCTATATAAAATATGGTAAAATATGAAACGCAAAGCAACCAAAGAATCTAAAATTCTCCTTAAAAAGAAGAGAAAAAAATGAGCATAGTAGTACTAGTGGTAGTATTGAACTAGAACCACCAGTATCCATTCTTTTGCTCAGACCAATTTTGCATGCTACATCCTAATATCAAAGTGCCACTCCTGCAACATGATTGACATTTGAAATGCAGTTGCAAAAATGTCTCCATTCTACCAAACTCCGAGAGAGCTTATTTCTGACATCCTATGTATGTTGGCCCAGAAATGGATGTCCATGTACATGTTAAATATTTACAAATATGCAGACACTTTATGCCAGGAGCCAAGGAGATGTACAAAGCACTTCCAATGACTTGTACTTAATTTAAGCCATCACTGTTAAAAGTTGTTTGTATTAGAGACCTTGAAGCTAGAACATTACCTTGGATAAAGCATCCATAGCACCTTCCATGTGATTTAAGTCATTGCTCTCTAAGCAATGTAGGAGTGCTTGCAACAGCTCTGGCCAACCAACGACCCGCCCTTGTTGAACAACAACACTTATAATTGTTCCAACTGTAGATCTGATATGCCTATCTGCTGCTCCTAAGCAAGGTAACAATTCAGATTTTATGTATTGCTGGTATAAAGGTTCCATGGATTTGAAAGCGGTTCTCAAATTATTTTTTAAAAGCAATCCAGCTGCTTGTCGAATTTCCACTGGTGTACCCTGTTTCAGAGGTAAAGTTAAATCTTCAAAAGCAAAAGCAAAACAAAAAAAAAAAAAAAAAAAAAAACATGAAAAAAGACGATGTACAGAAGGCTCATATGATACCTTCAATAGTAAATAGTAACTTTCTTTCGCAAAATGTATTATTTTTTGCATGAATAATAAAATTACATATCTAAAGAAAAAAAAAACAATTCTACAATAGACAAGAAAAAAAGGTTAAATCAAATGTGAAAGTTACAAGCAGGCATTCCAATGCAAGAGAACCAGTACATGTCAAGCTAACTCAAGATGCACACTTATTGGAAATACTGAAATATGGAATCCATAATTGAAAAATACAAATGATGTTTACAATAAAGAAAGTTGAGGATCAACCATGAACACATTCTGAACTGTTTATATATATATATATATATATATATATATATATATATATATATATATATATATATAATAGAATAATCAAAAACACAAAAATTAACAATATTGCAAAATATCAAACAGAAGTTAATATATATGGAGAACCAAACTCAGGTTGAGATCAAAATGTGATAGAGTGAACTTCATTACTACTAATCTGCAAAGGAGAAATGATATAACTCCATGACTAGAGGGATGATGGCTCTGTTCACAACCTAGACACAAGGAAATGCATACGAACACACAGTTTAGTATGGAGCCGATAGGAGGTATCCATTTCCAACCAGTCACCCGTATACACCTTTAATATATCTTCCATTTCTTACTTCTACATCTCGACCATAAGGGTTTTGCGAAAAAAGAAACAACTAAAAGCTAAGGCTACGGAAGCATGCAAATAGCCTCATTTTCAAGAACAAAGCACGCAACAATCAGATAAATGTCATTTCTAATTCCAATCCAAACAGAAGGACAATTTACTAATGAAAACCATCCAATCAACGATTACCAATGCCCCTAATTTTCAATTTCGCGGTTTTTGCCGACAAAATAAACACTCTATGCTTGTAAATCCTATCCAAACTCAGGCATAAAAATAGAATAAAATAAAATAATGGCATGTAACACCAGTCAAAACAAGCTCAACTCCTGTCCAATGAAATGAAGCCCTATTATTTTCCGATGATAATCAAATAATCGGAGCACCTCAGCATGAGCAAAGATGAAAGCGAGATAGTTATTGAAATCGGGGAACTGGCTATAATGCTGGAGCTGCTGCCAAATCTGAGGATGATCAGGAGTAGGAGAAATTTGCTGTTCCAGTAAGCGGCAGATCTCTCTCAGGCCATCCTCGTTGGGCTGCCACTGAGCAGGTGCCGCCATGTTTAGCAGGATTGCAGCTTTAGCTATCTGAGGTTTCAGAAGGAGACCTGCTGAGGAGGAGACAAAGAATCTAGAGAGAAAGAGAAGGCTGCCAAGGCCTTTTGTAAGGCGAGCGAGACAAGCCGAAGAGGGCGAGTCTGGCGTCTGCCTTTAGACACACTGACACAACGCCGGAACCGGTTTGAACCAGATGAAAATCACTATCCAATCAACGATGTAATTTCGGCTTTTTTCCGGTTTTTCCTTTTTTCCAAAACGTCGTTGAGTCGGACGGTCGAATCGTTCAACTGATAAATCAATACCTTTCCGGTCCATTTATCACCTGACCCGTTGTTTTGCGATATATATATGTATATACATGGCGGGGCCCGTGCGATGTACGAAAGAAAACTGATTCTGAAATTCAGATCAGTTTGGTCGATTTGAATTTTGAAGGTAAATTTGGCCAATCCTAAGCATGCAAACCACAAGTTTTGGTCCCATCCATGGTCAAATCCAGGTTTAGGCTCGGGCTCGGGCTTGGGTTGGGTAGAGCCAGGCTTTGGATTGGTTGGGTCTAAAAAGATTTATGAATATAATTTTATATAACCATCTTTTATTAGGCTTCGTGGGCCAATTTAAAAGTGCAATTAATTCAAAAGGTGATCATGGGTCAAGCTCAATTTTGCACTTGTCATAAGGGCTATAGTTTAGGCTTCGGCCCGGCCTAAGTCCAGGGCCTAAAATATAAGTTCAGACTGAGGCTAAGCGGTCCTAGAATTTTAGACCAAGGTGAACCGAGCTGAAAATTATCAATCCCATATACGTACGTAATTTTAAAGAAGATATTCTTATATAAATATAATGCATGTATGTACATATTTGTTCAAGCAAACTTGAATGGGTTTATCGCCTCAACAACCAAAATTTACATCAAGACCAGCTTTCTAGTCCATACCTAGCCTACAACTTGAAACTTAGGCACAACATGTGCAAAAACTCAGGTTAGAGCAGATCGATTTGTATCCAATCCAATTATAAGTTTACTAGTGTTTAATTTTACCAACTCTTAAATGAAATTTAAATTAATGAAAACAAAGTTTAAAACTAAAAAATTTATATTATTTTATTTTAATTTTACTCACCTTTTTCTTAATTTTAAATTTTATTATTGTTAGAGGAACAAGTTGTATCAAGATTACTCAGTTCTGTGGTTGTATCAAGAGATGTTAAAAATCAACATATCAAATAATGGGTCACATGAGAGCTGGAAACTAAAAAAAAAATATCAATTTATTGTTATTTAACAATAATATAATAGTTAACTTACTATTAATAATTCAATTAGATTTTAATTTGACTCAAATTTATTTTTATTGTATTATCTTTTATTTCATTAATGAAATATCTTTTAACTTTAATTATATTTTTTTTAATTTATTAAAATTCTTAGTAAAATAAGTTTTTGTTTTTACTAATATTTATTATTCATAAATGAATATATTGATTTTTTACAAATTTTTATGAATTATTAATATTATTTTTATTATTTATTGTTAGATGGGCTTATTAATAGTTTTTATTAATTTGGATTAAATGTTTTTTGTGTTTATTGTTTTTATTAGTTATTAATTTTATTCATAAATTCAATTTACTTTATTTAATATAATTAATTTTTGAATTTGGTCTAGATCAACCTCTGGTGGATCAATCATATGGGTGGACTATGATTCAATCTAAACAGCTGGTAAGTGTATGTAATGGATTGGATTGACCCTCGACGCAACTTTTTTATCCGGGTTGAATAGGACCTAAAAAATACAATTTTTTTGCCTGTATTTTACAAAACAAACACGATAATACTGTTTTGTTTCTCCATTAGTTTGAACATGTAAATGGCTGAATCTCTCTCAAAAAACAATCAATTCACAAACTTCTAAACCGCAAAATCCTCAAAACCTCCAAACCAGTGATGACATTAGCATCATCCATTATAACTTCATCAACTACAAGGTCATCCACTTTCTCTTTTTTCATGCCTCTCCATGATTGAGCCCAAGCAGCAAATCCTTAACTCCCTTTCTAAGCTCTCTAGTTGAGATACCTAATAGATTGTTTCAAAGAGCTACAAAAAATTATCCAAACCCTTTCTCATGGCAATATATCCATGCTACTCATTTGCCTCTACAATGCCTTAAATGACTGGAAAGTAAGGAAGTACTACACCTCATTGCTTTCCTGTGCACATCTCATGTCAATTGCACAATGACCATCTCACCGAAATTATTGTCACATTGTAAGGAAGCTCAAGGACTTTGATCATGACATTCGGGATTCTTGTTGTGATGCCATTATGAATGTGCAATTTTCAGCACCCAATTTTAGCCACCCTTTGAGCTGAATCTCATTCAAAAGTCCTAAACTTAACCTCCTTGAGTGTTACTTACACACCTCTAAAGTTCACTTAAAGACCTCATTGACCCTCTCCTTAAAACCAAACCTCTAAATATTGCCATTATAGCCCCAACACATAAAGACCATGTCTTTCATTCCAATACAACCTTTTCCCTCCCTTGATAAAGCCAAGATTCAAATATGAGCTTTCCCTTTTGCCAAAACCCTCTGATAAAATCGACACTGTGACAAGTCACATAGCCAATCTAATTGCACCATTAGACTCTAAACACCCCCAAAACCCCACCCATGAAATTTCACCTTAAAATAACTTGTTTAATCATCAACCAAGCTAAGATTCCATTTTATCCCCTCTCATTGGTCGAAATCAATCAAGTTCTGAATTTCCATCTTCTCAGCCATTTCAAAGCAATCTAATATCTTACCATTAAAAATTCTTGCCCACCAAATTTCAACTCCAAACTCCCTCACCTAATTAGGGATGTTCATGGTAACCAAACCATATGTTATTTTTTGAAACTAAACTAGTACTATCAGCTTTTGCAATTCCCTGAACTAAAATTGAACTAGTACCACTGGTTAACTAGTTAGTTTTTTTTTTTTTTTTGGTTTTTTATGTCTATAACATCATTATAAATAAATATATAAATATACTATACATAGTTATTATGTATTATAAATATAATATGTATCTATATATAATATATAGATAATATGTGACATATATTAAAAATATATAAGGGTAAATTTCTTAAACTACCCTTATGGTTTAGCTAATTGACAACCCTTACTGTTTGAAAATTGACCAATACTACCCCTACCATTTCTGACAATTGACTAATACTTCCCTTACCATTAGCGCCCATTAACATAAACACAAAAAAGACAATTTTACCCTTTATTCTTCTTCAAATTTTCAAAATAAAACAAAAAAAGGGAAAGAAACAATGACACATCAAAACCCTAACCACATTTATGGGGACAAGTTTGGTTTTAAATGACAAGAATCCTAGACTCTGTAATCAGAGAAGAGCATGTTTCTCATTCCACCCAATAACAGCTACTGTCAAGAGAAGAAAAGAGCTTGCCTTTGTGCAGTAACAGAACGACAAGAGTGAAAGCGATTCAGAGACGGAAAGATTCAGAGATGAAACAGTTGCAATAGAAAACTTGTGTTATGTGTTCTGAGAAAACCTCTCTCTCAACCTGGACTCTCCTCTCCCCCTCCCCCTTTCCGGTTTCTTGTTCATCATGGCAATCAGCCATTCGGAGACGGAACCGTGGAAGGTTCTGTTTATCCCTAAATCCAACAGGTATTTAGAGACCATCGACAAAAATATCATCTCCTTCATCATGGTGGTCAACCATTTGGAGATGTCTAAATCCAACTACCCCATTAATGGCGATCTCCTACTACAACTCCATAGTGACAAAAAATTTAAAAAAATATATCAAAAACGAAGCTGGTAAGTTACAGCTCCGCACATGTCCTTGCTCCGCGATCTCTTACCAATGGTCCCTACTCCGCACATGTCCCTGTCACCATGGCGATCTCAATCGAAACTCAATGGCAACAAGAAGAATGACCCTAAAGACAAGGTACAAAAGACCTTCACAAACTTGCTTGGAGGTGGTAGTAGAGTCAGTTGCAGTAGGTTGGAAACAGTGGAGATCCCAAGTTGGTTGTGTCTGCGGCTAAACATTAGAATCGTTATGATCTTAGGAATATCGTCGCCGCTGCAACAGGGTTTCTAACGGCGAGAGGAAAAGGGCAGCCGATGGCGGTCTAACCCTAGCAGCAGACATGAGAGAGAGGGGTGGAGAGAGGAGTTGTAGTGGTGTTGGGCAGTCATTACAAGATGAAGAGCTTCAACAATGTTGTAGTGGTCATCGGCGTTCAGAACTTCGGATAGCCTTAGCAAGACGAAGAACATGGTGAAACCCCTTCTTCTTAAGTTGATTCTGATGTCCTATTACTTTGTGCCTGAACCCAATAGGAAAAAGAAGGGGAAAGAGAGAAAGAGGGGGAGAGAGGTAAAGGGGTAAAGGGGTAAAATTGGGTTCTAAAAAAAGATATATCACGTATGAATGAGTTTTGACGGAATATTAACGGACCTTAACGCTAAGGGTAGAGTTAGTCAATTGTCAGAAACAGTAGGGTTAGAGTTAGTCAATTTTCCAGCAGTAAGGGCACACTTAGTCAATTAGCTAAACCAAGGGTAGTTTAAGAAACTTACCCTATATATAAATATATATACTAGTCGATTCGGTTAATTGTATTTTTTTGTTCAATTCTTCAATTTTTCATGAGCACCCCTACATATGGCCCACTCAAGCTAAGATTCCATTTCAATAAATCTCACTGATCAAAGCTTATTAATGTAGTCAAAGCCTAGTTATGAGATCAATCTCACCACATCACAATCAAGCTCAACCCATCAAATTGATCTCATCATATCATAACCTCACTCACCCCCTAAATTGATATCACCTTATCGCAACCCCACTCAACCCATTGAGTTGATCTCACCTTGCCACAATATCATAGAATCCATTGGATCAATCTCACCATACAATAGCCTCGATTAACCCATCATATCGACCTCGCCATATCATAGCCTCGGCCAACCCATTGAATCAATCTTGTCATACCATAGCCTCACTTGCCCCCTAAACTTATCTCACTTTATCATAACCTAGCTCAACCCATCAAATTAATTTTTCCTGTAATGCAACCTCCTTCACCTCTTGAATTGATCTTGCCTTATCACGACCTTAATTAACCTATCAAATCGATGTTACCATATTACAAATTCTCTCACCCCCCTAAATCAATATTCCCTTATCATAGCCTCGCTTAACACATTGAATCAATCTTTTTTTGTATAACAACCTTGATCACTTGTTAAATCATCATTGCTACCAGACCTAATGCCAACCTATCACATTATAACTTGCCTTATCACATCAAGACCCAACTCATCTTGCAACTCTTCACATCACACCTTATTGTGCTCTCTAATGAACCCAAATTTGTGAAATCACAAGCCACTTGTGAGCCATCAAAGTCTTAAATTAGACTTGTCATTATACACCCTCCCATTGCATCTCAATCATCAAAAGAGAATCCCAAAAATTCCCTTTAGTTAAGAATCTCTTCCTTTCAGCTTTTATCCAAAGTCTCTAAAGTGTCCTCACTCTCTTTACCATATTCCTAAACCACCAAGACTAACCTTATCCCACACCTACCCGAACTCTCTTACCCTCATGACTTCTTCAAAATCTCCAATTTTACCCTCTTAACTTCAATTATAAATAGAGGAGAGAAGAACCCCTCTAGAATGAACAAGTAACTTAATGAAGACTAGGTAGAAAGGCCACCCCCTTAGGCTCTCACATCTAGGGGTGAGCACATTTTGGTTAAAACCGAAAAACTGAACCGATATTTCGGTTTCGGTTGAATCGGTTCGGTTTATTTGGTTATTCAGTCGGTTTCGGTTTTTTATTTGGTTTTTATACTTTTATGTTTTCGTATTTGCTAAATCGATTAACTGAATTAACCGAACTTTATAATTATATATTATTTTATATTAATATTTAATAAATTAATAAATAATAAATAATTATATAAGTAATTAAGTATACATTGAATTTCGAATTCTAAGATACAAATTTGTTTCCTAATAATAAGGCAATAACGTGAAAGATATACTTCCTTCTTACTCACGAAAACATTAAAATAATTAAATAACAGTGCAAAACAAATCAAGATTCAGGAGTACAGACTGTACAGGACTCTTCGTCTTCTTCCCTTCCGCACTCCACCACCGCACCACACTCCTACCTCACCTCGTATGTCGTACCTCTAGGCTCCAGTCTCTCCTGAGTCCTAAGTCAAAAATAGTGCATTTCACTAAATCAGTTCAGTAGTTCGCCAGTACAGGACTCTTCGTCTTCTTCCTCTTCCGCACTCAACCACCGCACACAGTTTGGTAGTTTGCCAGTAGCCCAGTTCAGTTCTTCCTCTTCACTGGTGCCAGGTAACTCCAAAACCTTCTTCTTCTTCTTTGCCGTCATCGTCATCGTCGTCGTCATCATTGTTGTCGAGTCTCGACTTCTGCAACACCAAGTCACCAACACACAGATGAATACCTTGAGTCCTGAGATGATTGAGCCATTCCTCATCTCAGATTGCGGCTGCCACTTGGCTCGGTCTTCTTCTTCTGTAGAAAAGAAAACAAAACAAAAAAACATCCATAGTTTGTGAGAGAGGATGCGGCCCTCATGCGTTCCATACACATGAAACCCACAACCACAAGCAATGCTCGCAGCAGATCCGTTGTCTCATAGTCACAACAAACACACCCTCAAGGCCTCACTCATCCATTCCAACTCTCTTTTAAAAATATAATAAAGTTATAAAGATATAAGCAACCAAAGAAACGCCAAGTCCAGCTGTCCAGGCACAAGTTAATCCCAACGACTGAATGCAACAAAACACTGAAAAAAGCAAAACAGTGATGGGTTATATACTTATATTTATACTCGCTAAAAGAAAAAAATATTATGGATTGAACAAGTCAGCAACCGAATTGTGTTCACCAATCACCAGTCACCCCTACTGCTAAGTGATGAGTGCTGGGGTTGGCATTGTCTTTTTAATGTTTTTTTTTTTTTTTATATTTACTGTTTTGAGCAATTCTAATTTCTAATAATGTTTAGTGTCACGGGAGTTGTAGCCACTCAGGATCTGCTATATCCATAGTCTGTAACTCTATGACTCTGTTATATACCATCATTTAGAGAAGGAGTTCATTAAGAGCAATTTCTTGACTTGCAATTCAGGACTTAAAACATTACTTCATTTATTCTTCCACTATTCCTTTTCCCAAACTATTTGCATGCAATTTCATGTTGGTCTAAATTCATATAGAATTGAAAATAAAATTATCAATGTATATATATATATATATATGTTCTAATATATATTTTATTTGTTTGTAGATGTCACATCAAGCAGAAGAAGGAGATACACCAACTACTACTAGTATTGATGATGCAAATTCATATCCCAAACCTTCAAGCCGAACGGGTTCGACAAATACTACAACTACAAATGCTAAAGAAAAGAGAAAAGCCATACAACCAAGGTCAGAAGTATGGGAACACTTTTCTAAGTTTGTTTTAGATAATGGTGAGCCAAAAGCTAGATGTAACTACTGTGATAGGGAATTTTGTTGTGACCCTAAAAAAAATGGGACTGGCTCACTAAGAAATCACATGAATATATGCAAGAAGAAGCCTTATAACTTGGATACAAAACAAGTAGAACTAAATTTGCACCCAAACTCAAAGGAAGGAGATAGCGAGAAAATGAGTCCCTTTGGCCTTAGTTGTTGGAAATTTGATCAAGAGGCTATTAGGAATGGGTTAACCCATGTGATCATTATTGATGAGTTCCCATTCAAGTTTGTGGATGGTGAGGGATTTAAGAAATTTATGACACTTTCTTGTTCAAGGTTTCATATTCCATCTAGATGGACTATTGCTCGGGATTGCTATCACTTGTACTTGGATGAAAAGTTGAAGTTGAAGAATATATTAAAAAATTCATGTCGAAGGGTTTGTCTTACAGCTAACACATGGTCTTCCTTGCAAAGGATTAATTACATGTGTTTAACAACCCACTTTATTGATAATGACTAGAAATTGAATAAAAAAATTTCTGAATTTTTGTCTAATTTCTAGTCACAAAGGGGAGGCTACTGTTAAGGCAATAGAAAAGTGTCTAGTTGAATGGGGGATTGATAAAATTTTTTCAATTATAGTTGATAATGCTAGTTCAAATGATGTTGCAGTTGCATTTTTAAAGAAAAAAATTGCTAATTGGGGAACTAGCATTTTAGATGGGAAATTGCTTCACATGAGATGTATTGCACATATTATAAATTTGGTTGTCAATGATGGTTTAAAAGAGATGGGTGAATCTGTTAATCGTGTTTGGGGAGTATTGAGGTTTGTGAGGCAGTCCCCAACAAGGTTGCAAAAGTTTAAGGAGTTTGTTGAGATTGAAAAATTTTAGAGTAAGAGTTTGTTATGTTTAGATGTGAGTACTAGATGGAATTCAACCTATTTAATGTTGGAGGAGGCTCAAAAGTTTGAAAGAGCCTTTGAGAGCTTTGAGGATCATGATCTTTATTTTAGAAGTGAACTTGAGATGGGGGATGGGGTTCCTACTAATTTTGATTGGGCCTGTGTTAGGAGGCTAGTGCTATTTCTTCAACACTTCTATGATCTCACATTGCGGGTTTCAGGCTCCTTGTATTGCACATCTAACATTTTTTTCAAGAAATTTATTCGGTTAATTGCCTTTTACGAGAGTGGGGAGGTCGTGAGGACAGAGAATTGAAAGAGATGCAGGGAGGATGAAAGGAAAAGTATGATAAATAGTGGGAAAACATTGAAAAGATAAATAAGTTGATTTATATTGCAATTATTCTTGACCCTCGTCATAAATTAGAGTATGTGGAGTTTGCCCTTACTGATATGTATGAATGTGTCAAAGGTGAAGAGCTTGTGAAAAAAGTTAAGGAAGTTGTGTATGATTTGTACAATGAATACAAGAACACGATTGCACCTCGAAGTAGACATACTAGTGATAAAACCCAATTCTCAACTTCAAGTGAGACAGAGGGTGAGCAACCATCACAAGTAAGGAAGATGTTGGCAATGTCTCGGTTTAAAAAGTACAAGTCAAAGAATGGAGGGGCAGATAGCAAATCAAAGTTGGATAGATACTTGAATGAAGATACTGAAGAGGGAAATGATGACTTTGATATCCTAGAATGGTGGAAAGTTAATTGTCACAGACTTCCCATCCTTTTACAAATGGCTAGGGATGTGTTGTCTGTTCTTATCTCTACAGTTGCTTCAGAATTTGCTTTTAGCACCGGAGGACGAGTACTTGATGCATTTAGGAGTTCTTTGATTCCTAAAATAGTATAAGCACTTCTATGTGCTCAAGATTGGATCCGATTGTCACAATATGCCATTAATGTTGAAGAAGACATAGAGGAGCTTGATAAACTTGAAAAAGGTAACACTCTTTTTAATTTTAAGTTTTATATCATTTGTCATTTTTTTTCTTCATAGATCATAATTGTTTAACCTTTATGATTTGTAGATGAGTGTTTATTTTTAATTTTCTTCTTCAATTTTCAGATTTATCAAAGGTTACGATCACATCAGAATTCAGAACCAATAGTGAATTAGTGATTGCTGATTGGTATTTGATTATCCCTTTTTGTGCTTGTACTTGGTAGGTTTTTAAATTTCATACCGCATTACATAATATATTAGATTTGTACTATAATTTTTAAATTTAATGTATTCTCTTGTAGGTTAAACACAAAGAACATCGAGTGATGGAGAACATGAAAAACGTGGAGAATAATATGATCCAAGACTAGATATTGCAAGATGGAGTTTAAGACTTTTGATCATTATGATATGGTAAGAAAAATTAATACAAGTATATTTTGATTATTCTTTCTTGTAGCCTTGTAGGAGTGGGAGCTTGGACTAAAAGTTTGGAAATGGGAAGATTGCAATTGGAATTATTTTGGAGTCTTGGACTTTGTTGGTAGATTTGGAATTGTCTTAACTCTTAACTATTGGATATTTTGTGGAGTCTTGAACTTTTGGAGATTTTATATTGTTTATTTTTTTTCCATCCAAAATGGACTAATGGAGTTTTTTATTGACACTTGAGAAACTTAATGGTTTAATGGATTAATGGATTAACGGATTATAGACTTATGGTTTAAAGGTTTAATAAATGTTTGAGAATTTGTTAAAGTTTCAGTTCTTAAGGATTTAATTTAATGGATTGTCAATCATTCTTGAAGTATGCAGGTTTGAGGGAGGATTGTTTAATGGTTTCAATTCTTGCAATGATTTTATGAATGATTTAATGGAGTATGCAGGTTTGGCAACGAATACCTCTCATCTCAATCAATGCCTACACACCAAGGTCTACCATGGACAAAGAAAAAGAGAAGATGGGCCGATGAGGTACAAGAAAAAATGCTTATCACAATTTAAATGCCACCCATGTAGGCTGAAATTATATAGGATTGTAGGCTATTTATAGATTGATTGTTAGTAAGATTATATAAGTAATAAGAGGGTTTTTTTTTTGACAAATATCCTACTGATATTCTGATAACAGCAAAATATGACTTACTTGATTGATGCTAGTTTGATAAGAATGAATGGAAATTACCATCCTTGCATCCTTGGCTCCTTGCATTCTGATATTTTGATATTCTGATATCAGCAAGAATGAATGGACTTACTTGATGCTAGTTTGATATTCTAATAACAACAAAAAGTAGGCTATTTTGTTCCATCCTTGCATTTTGTTCCTACGGACATGTGATAATTTGGAAGGAAGGAAATTACAGTCAAGCACTCAAGCTCATGTGATGTTTTGTCAGTTTTTACAATTTTTGGTTTAATCGAAAAAAAATTCGGTTCGGTTTGTTTGGTTTAACCTGACTTTGATTTCGGTTCAGTTTCCACCATTCACAATTTGGTTTCTGAAAGTTCGGTTTTAAACCGAACAAACTGTTTGCTCACCCCTACTCACATCCCTTAGCAATCATAGCACCCTTCATCCTCCTTCCCCATCTCTTTCTCCTTCCTTGGACATCCCCTAGATCACATATCTATCAAACACCTTTCTCTTCCATTCCAAGACTTAGAGAACATCTTTATCTTCATCAAAGGACCCCCCCCCCCTTTAATCAAACACCCTCCTCCATCTTTTTTATCCTTTTTCTTTGTTTTGAATTTCAGTGTGAGGATTTCTCAAGATAGGTTGTAAGGCTTAACTTTTTGCCCTACACCCCTTGCTCATTCTATAAGATTTAGGTCCAAAGGAGGTGAAAAACACGGGACCCGAGAACCGCCAACTTTCTATAACTCTAAATTGATAATGGGCAAGGTTGCAACTCATACTTTCTTAATGGCATGAACTTCTTAGTTTTGTTTTTTTTTTCTTTTTTTTTTGTGTGTGTGTGTAGGTATTGGTCAAGCTATAAAGGTTTGGGAAATGGTGGTTAAAGATCAAAGGAGTGGAAAGAGAGAGCTAAATAGAGATAGAGGGAGATGAAAAGGAAAGAGAAAATGTGGATTCCCCAATATGCATAATGGGTATAATGGATATCTTGTTAATGGTCCCCTTAAAATGGGTGTGGAACTCCTATTTATAAAAGTTTGGGTCCCCATATTGTAGAAACTTCTTAGACTCTATATATTCTTTATCTTTTTAATTTCACCCAATTTTCAATTATTATTCTATAATACTCTAACACTACAAATGCCCTTTTATGAATACTTCTATTCTACCACTTAATGCAAATATCTCTTAATTAATTTATAAAAGTGGTGCAGTTTAACCCAACTTTAAGTCGAGTTAATCGAGTTGATAGTATGTTACTTTGTGTAAAAGCTAGCCAAAGGGTTTATAGTGTAAGAATGCATAACCCCTTCTTTTTCTCAGTCATAGAACCTAAAATTTTTGGTAAATAAGGCTATTAATGGAGTCACTATTGAAAGAAATTCTTATCTTCAATACTAGCGGGAACCCATGCGATGCACGGGATTTGGTAAGAAAAAGTGAAACAAAATAATGTAGCAAAACGATAGACTTCCCTAATGTATTAGTGTAATTAATGTAACAAAACAATAGACTTCATTAATGTATTTTCTATGCAAAAATAAACTATTTTAAAATATCCACATTTTATAATAGTGTTGAACCATTTTGATTGTTTCTTCATTGTCATCAAACTTGTAATGTAAATAAATAAATATTAAATTAACTCATAAGAATAGTTCAGCTATATTAATTATTATTAAATTTTATTTACTATGATCAATGTAATTATTCATCTACAGTGAAAGAATTGAAAGACAATCTCGTGTTCTTTACGATTGTTACAGTTTGTCATATTGTCAATTTCTTTAATGTAAGAGAAAATTATATTAGTTTTATTTTTAAATCTATTGATATATAAAGTTAATTTTTAATGTACCACTTTTATGCAACTTCCAATAATAACTGTAAATTCTTTTTTATTTCTAAAACATGTGATTCAATAACATCAACAAATTTTTCCCATATAGTGAACCACATTGAAACTAATCTGTTAAAAAACTATAATCATAATTAAAATGATGTTCAATTAAATAATACTCAACATTATGTATGAGCATCTCACATCAACTTACAGTTGGTCTAACAAAAAAAATTCCTTTTATTTCAAATTTGGATATATGAAGAAATTGTTTCCTACATAAATAATTGTGTTAATAACATTTATAATAAATGAAAAAGTTATAACAAAGGCAAAACATACATTGTAAAAAATTTATCTAAGATAAGAGCAAAACAAAACATACCTATAAAAATATTTTTTCCAACGTATTCCACAATATGATCAAATGTAACAAAAGTATATTATATAGAAGAATTTCTAGGCAATTTTTCAAGTACATATAATCTTTGTTTGTCGAGTGAAATTCAATTTTATATTAATTTGACTTAAAGTATAATTAGAATCAACACAATCATTTGCCAACTTTAAAATACAATATACTACTTCTTCATTTAATTAATCCTAAAACTTTTCAATTTCTACACCAAATATTTTGACTTTAATGTTATCTAATTACAAATTGTAATATAATTTAATTTATTATTATTGTCCTTGTAAATATAATAAAACAGTAACATCTATTTATATAAAAAATTACATGGGAATCAGTAAATATTAATTTGTACACTTTTAAAAAATTTTTGCCCTCTCCAAATGTATGAACATCGAACTTTCTAATAAAGCAACTTTTTAAGTTCCAATATTTCTTGGAAAAATTTCATCTTAGAAATTAAAGTTAGTCGAAATGCCATTCTGTTAGGATAACCAAATAAATAGATAATTTTAAACTATAAGAGTAGTCAAATTGAATTTGTATGAGGGAGAGAATTAATGTTATAAACCAATATTTATTAAGACAAAAATCTTCATGAGGATATATATAATTTGTAATCAATTAAAAAAACACTGTAGCTAATTTAACAAAACAATATTGTTTAATAGTGCATTATTCATTAAAAAAACAAAATATTGCGATATTTGCTAAGCATCTTCATGATTATAATAACTTAAATTGTGTTCATTTTCTTCACCTGTAATGATCATTATGGTCTCATCCTTGAAATTTATCAAAAAATTCGATAAATCCTGCAAATCATATGGTATCTGCTCTACAATGTATTGCAAACCCACTTTAGATAACGGTGGTGGTAATATGGACACAAATGCATGGTAAAAAATTTATATTGTCACTAAAAAAACATTTTCTTTCCAACTGATAGAACATGTCTAGTTTGGTGGTACAATGAACTAAGAGATATGCGTCTTCTTTTTTTGACCTTTGCTCGAACATAATTTATAACGTGATGATATCGCACTCTTCTTCTATCAATAGATTTATTAACGCCAATGGATTATTTGGACTGTTGTGCGAGTATATGTTCTTAATTGCACCATTCCATTCTCGTCAAAGAGTATTGACAATGGTATTAATGATAGATTGATGAGGTATGTTGAAACCATAATCTCTGAATTTTGATACAAGTTGATTTTTCTTGAAACAACGATCATGTGCCTTTAACCAACATTTCTGAATTAAACTCCCTCCTTATCCTTCTAATTATCAGTCGATGGCTAAACCTTCAATAAACTTTAAGTAGAGTGATTCATTTTAAATATTAAAAGAAAAAAATTATAATTAATAATCAACAAAGAAATAATGCATTAAAAGTATAACTTAAATAACTTAAGAAGATTATATATATTTTTAAAACATATTTGTGATACTTGTTGTAATAATATATCCTGGAAGACTTCATTATAAACAATATTTTGTGTGAAATCATCAGGTTCACCATCTTTATTTTGTGTTAAATTTTTTTATTAACTATAATTATCTATGAGAGAATATAGGTTTTGGAAAATAGACACCTACATGTTTCCTTTTTTTATTAACTTTTATTAATGCTCATAGAGAAGGCTAGTCGTGTCTTTTTTTTTTCACAAATAGCCACTCTTTTTTAGTGGGTGAAAGATTAACCCTTGGAATAAATACAATATTCCTTGTATTAAGCGGGTTCCATCACACAGGCCAATTCATTGATTCAAACTCCATAAAAGCATTGAAGGGGCCCCCAACTTTAAGTTCCAAATTATGATTTGGAACTCCTGGAAAATTAAGAGAGTGTAACAAACTTCGGAGGATTCATATTTTATTCATTATTATCACCATTCATCTGAACTGACCTATCAAAACTTAAGTATGTTTGTACATTTTCTAGAAATTTGGAGAGCATAATTGAGATTCTTTCAGTAACATTAACATTTATTGGGGCGAAAAATACCACATTACTGTAAATATGACTAATTAGTATATTTCTCCTCAAAGCATGGATATATCGTATCAAGGAGTTATGTTCTTCCATTATTGTTGCCAATAAGAAACTTTTTTGGAATTTGTATCCAATTTAGCTCTTTACCTTGAACAAAAGATATAGCCGACACCTTACCATTCAAATATATCAAACTCAATTTGCAAATTCTTGTAATTGTATATGCTTTTCTTCTGTAATATTTGAAGATAAAATATGCATGTTGGTTTTAAGCGTAAGAACTTGATTATGATCTCATAGATGCAATATTTGAATCATAAAAGCAACAATTTATTCCCATCCACCTTTCATCATAAATGGCAAGATTTACCAACTTCCCTAAAAAAATTGTATTTTCTTTAATTACTAACATTTCTTTCATTAAATCGCTAAAAGTCTTATCAACTACTTCAAATACATTCCTATTTTTCATAAAAGCTTTATCCTAAATAATTAAATCCACCTTTTGGATCAATTTAGCTAAATCTATTTGTTAATTGATTGAACAACATGATAATTCATGTAAATCTAAAGGGATCTTGAACCTTAAATGAGTTGTCATTCCTCCAAGTAATAATAAAGCAACAATTCCCAGAGATAAAACAGATAGAACAATTTTATTCTCAACCCTAAACTTGGTAATGATTGTTTTTTAAAGGTAAGTTTTCCCTCTTCCGCCACTCCCATAAACAAAAAATATACAAAGTTAGTGGGAGCCACTATGGCATGACTTAAATTTGACCTAGGGGCTGATATATACATTCCTTCATGATTAGTATAAGTGCAATGAGATTAAGAATATCATAAGATGATATTTCTAAAGGTGTTCCGTCATTAGCATGAAAACGGATTGAATTAATAAGTGAGATGATATCTCTAAAGGCTATCCATTTCACAGAGACAGTTAGTGGGATTGCTTCACGAGATGATAGGGGTGTTGTAGACCAATGGGAGGGGCCTATTATAAAATGGAAGACTTCTACGGTACCTTAGGGCTTTGGTATGACAAGTCTACACTTATCAATTAGAAATGTTTAACCTAAAATGGCAATGTACCTTGTGTGGTGGAAGCCAAAGAGAAAACTCATTGGATGGGTAGATATGTGATCCTTCACAAAAAGTAATGGGGTTATGCAGTTGAAATAGTTGGCCTCATGCACCTATGTGATTTCCCCCATTTCTAGGGGCATGAACTATGTCATCGCCACTGAGATAGGAGGGAAATATCAAAGATGAACAAATAGAGATGGAACATAGATAAAAGTCCATTCTATGAAAGATAACATAAAACAATATTAAGGTTGTATTTTGCCTTTTATTACAATGACACACATAGTTTGCTAAATTGTTAGATGTCAACAAATTGAAAGGACCCAACTATGCAGATTGGTTTTGTAACCTAAATCTGATGCTCACATTTGAGAAATTGGACAAGGTTGCCAAAAACCCACCACCAGAACGTCCAAGTGATAGGGCTTTTAAGGCAAGAAGCAGGGAATATTAGGTATGGCAAAAGAAAAATTCTCTTACCCGATGTTATGTCATAGCCTCCTTGGATAATTCTATATAGAGACGGTTTGACAAAATTTATATTTACAAAGATATCCTAGATAGTCTTAAAACCATGTATGAGGAGCAGAATCATTCTATAAGACAAAAGGTCCTCAAACTATTAATGACCACGAAAATGACCGAGAGCCAACTAGTTCATGACCATGTCATGCAGATGTTAGGTTATATAAATGAATTTGAGGCTCTTGGCTCCTAATTTGATGATGACAACAAAACTAATGCCATCCTGAACTCTCTACCCTTGTCCTTTAATTAGTTTGTCATGAACTACAACATGAGCAAGGTAAAATTTAGCTTGTAGGAGCTCAACAATATGTTGCGAAGAGCTGAAGAACTGATTAAGAAGGATAAGCCGGTAAACAAGCTTGTTAGAACTAGCAAATCTAGTAGGAAGAAATGGAAGGGTAAGAAGAAGCCTTAGAAAAAGGGAGGTAAACTAAAAAAGAAGAAGAGACACAAGTCATCTAATGAATGTCACTTCTGCAAGTAGATTGGGCATTGAAAGAGGAATTGTCCTAGTATTTGGAATCCCACAAGAATAAAGAAGGTAATTTCGAATCTATTATCATAGAGACCAATATGTTGGTCTTTTCTACATCCTGATGTATTGATTCTAGGGCTTCCACTCATGCATTCAACACATTGTAGGGGTTCAAGGAAAGTAGAAGGTTGAATGATGATGATGTGCTTTACTTGGGGACGACTGCAACCAAGGTTCAAAGTATCGATATGTATATGCCCGTATTATGTCGATGGGTTCCTAATATGCCCCTCTAGGGGTTGTATCGGGTCATACACTAGTTCAGGGGGTAGTTGGGCTTTAGGCCCATTAAGTTTATATGCTCACTTAACGTCTTAACTTGCTGCCCAATTGTCTCTCTTTATATGGTGTGGGACCCAAACATTGATATACACATCAGCCACATGGATTCAGCCCAGCCTTTATTACAAGGCCTGTCCGAATTCACTATAGGAGACAGTGAACCCCTAAGCCCATTACTATGGACTCTTAATGGGCCCAACATTTACACTAAATAGTTTTTGGGTCCAGCCACCTTATGAAAACCTAAGGACTGTGGGCAAATGCAAGATTAGCCCATTAGATATTACCCTCAATGGTCTTACATTTAACCTCTTAGCCCATAATGATCAAACATTGCCCGACGAGAGAGAGACTCTCCCTTGGCTGCAAGGTACAGTGCTGCACTCTCTACTCGCATGGATCGCGCGAATTAAAACTTTTTGCAAACATTTTGAAAACATTTTGCAAACATTCAAGTAGCCTTATCGCAACTTGAATTAAAAAAATGAAGTTTTTTTTTTTTTTCAAAAGAGGATTCAACTTTAACTCATATTTTCCAAATAAAATATATCTTTTTCTTCAAAAAAGTTTTTTGGAATTTCTCTAACAGAAGACTCTAAGTAATGTCTCAACTAGTACCATTTCAGCACATCGCAAGCTGATGTCACTACGGTCTTATCATCAGGCAAAAATCCATCTATTGAACCTGGCACAAAGGTACAACATTAAAACCAAAGACCTATATAGACACAAATTTTTCAAAATTCAAAACAAATAACAACTTGTACAACTTGAGGAATTGAAAGAAAATGCATTGGAATACTACAATGAAGCCAGAGCGCCTTCTAGGTGCCTGACGGATTCCATTGACACGATCGAGGAACCATAAGCGGAGATTAATCTAGCAATCGACATAACAGATAAAAAACCTTTATACATATCTGCCAGGCTAGCAGTCGAAGACAGAGGGAAACTCATTGCACTTCTAAAAGGTAAGGAAAAATCCTTATCGCAGAAGATTTAGAGCCCAAAACCAGTCTAACCCACGTCTTTCTCACAAAATTTCAGGTTGTATTCACCTAGTCATACAACCAGATGCCAGGACTCAATTTAGAGCTTGTTTTTCATATGCATAGATCCAAAATACTAGCCAGTGAAGCAGCCACAAAGGATCTTTAAGCTAGAAATAACTCTAAAGATCAAGGTGGAAGTAGAGCGACTATTGAAAGTAGGCTTCATCAAACCTATAACTCACCCTCAGTGGCTCACTAATGTAGTTCCAGTAAAGAAGAAGAACGGGAAACTGAGGTTAGTACCTTTCCCATCTAATCCTTTAATGATAGTCAAACACCCAAATACTAACTTCACCTTATCGCAGATGTTGTGTCGATTTTAGGGACCTGAACAGGGCCTGTCTAAAAGACGAGTTCCCCATTCCCAACATGGAGGTGTTGATAGACTCAACTGCGGGACCTGAGCTTTTCTCCTTCCTACATGCCTACAGTGGGTACAACCAAATTTTCATGGACCCTGCAGATGCACCCCACACAGCCTTCAGGACACCCATAGGGCACTTCTATTACTAGATGATGCCCTTTAAAATGAAGAATGCCGGAGCAACATACCAGAGAGCGATGACTAGTGTTTTCCATGACATGATTCACAAGAAAATAGAGTGTTACATGGATGACATTGTTGTCAAAGCAAGAAGAAGGGAGAAACATTCCAAAGTTTGAGAAAGGTGTTCACAAGGTGCAGAGAATTCAAGTTAAGATTGAACCCCCTGATGTGTGCATTTGGGGTACAGTTCGGAAAGTTCCTAGGATACCGGGTAGATCAGGCCAGGATACATCCAGACAAAAGCAAGGTTAAAGCCATCTTAGATCTTCCGCTACTAGCAAATGAGTCCCAGTTAAAAACATTCCTAGGAAAAGTCTGGTATTTAAGAAGGTTTATCCCTGGCCTTACGTACGCAGCTCTGCTGTTGATGAAATTATTCAAGAAATCTGCTGAATTCAGATGGACTCAAGAGCATCAAATTACTTTTGAGCAACTGAAGGCAACACTGGCTAAGGCACTGAAGATGTCACCACCCAAAGACAGGTGGGAATTTGGAATATACATCGCAACAGGAACAAAAACTATAGGATGCCTAATAGCACAGGAGGATGATGGAAAAGTGGAACTCCCCGTCTACTATGCCAGTAGACCCCTCAAACCGGCGGAAAGGAACTATTCCCATATGGAGCAACAGTGCCTGGCCCTGGTTTTTGCTACACAAAAATTTAGGCACTACATCATAGGGCAAAAGGTGAGGTTCATCGCATGAAATGACCCAATCAAGTTCTTCATGGATAGACCCCCTCTCTCTGGCAGACTCGTCAAGTGGATGATGCGACTCAACGAGTATGCGAAAGAGTACACAACAGCCAAAAGCCATTAAAGTCGCCCTACCCTTCAATTAAGATTATATGAACCATGATTTTTGACAAAATGAATGATCAATCTTGTATTTGCTTACATACATATCTTACTTATAGTCATATAAACTGTTCTAGTATACTTACAAAGCCCTGGAAACCTTGGGCACCTCAGTAAGCCCTGACACCCCAGGCATACTACAAAGCCCCAGACACCCCAAGCTCTCTACTAAACCCTAGCACCTCGGGCACACATACAAAGCTCTGGACACCCTGGGCACCTCAGTAAGCCCCATCACCCCTGGCACACTACAAAGCTCTGGACACTCCAGACAATCTACTAAGCCCTGGCACCCCGAGCACACATACAAAGCCCTGGATACCCCGAGCACCTCAATAAGCCCCAACATCCCAGACACACTACAAAGCCCCGGACACCCCAAACACTCTACTAAGCTCTAGCACCTTGGGCACACATACGAAGCCTTGGACACCCTGGGCACCTCGGTAAGCCATGGCACCCTAGGCACACATACAAAGCCTTGAACACCACGAGCACCTCAGTAAGCCCCGACACCCCAGGCACACATACAAAGCCCTAGACACACTGGGCACCTCAGTAAGCCCTTGTACTCTAGGCACACATGCAAAGCTCTGGACACCTCGGGCATCTCAGAAAGCCCCGACACCCCAGGCACAGACAAAGCCCTGGACACCCTGGGAACATCAGTAAGCCTCAACACCCCAGGCATAGACAAAGCCCTGGCAATTGTGTGTGTGTGGGGGGGGGGGCTTCATCAATGACAGAAGTGATTTCTACTCAATTCATATAAACACTCTGTCAAATCGCGATGAACTGATAGAAAACAAACCCCATCTATCTCTACATCGACAATAAAACTTCACTAGCGAACAACACTTCGTTCCTCCAAACATAGTTGCGATGAAAGTCCAACCTATGCTACCTACTTGTATCATGATTGAGCCCAGTTCATGACAAAACTGGAATGATACAAGGAGGATTGGCATGACTCCTGCACAAGGAGGGCACACGTCCACGAAATCATTGGGGGGGGGGGGCTCCGTTGACAGAACGCATGAAATCCCCATTGAAATTCACAAACATAGATATCCACTCTCCTAGCAAAATCTGGGAGACCAAATTTCACCCACGCAACATTGACAACAATATGTCATTTTCACTAATGATCGCGACAGACTTTGCACAACTTATCAATAGTTTGCGATAAGGCAACAAGCCACACCACTTAGCCTCTTTAAATAACCCACAATAAAGTGACATTATGCTCACCCTCAATTATGATAAAGCCGACCAAGGAATTCGTTAACTTACGATCACCACTACATCTCTATTGCACGACAAGTATGAACACGAGAGTAGCATACCACGATCAAGTTGCCTACATATCCGAACTATAGACTATCTCTCACAGAGTCCAGCCAGAGGGCTTAGCCGAAGCGAATGCCACACTACATATGTCCTATAAGTGCACTAGTATCCCTACAAGAACCATGAGGATAGAGACACAGCGCAATTGGTGATCAAAGGACTGAAAACCGAAAATCTTCCTACAATATATGACAAGACTAATACCGAACACAATTGAATTCTGTACTATCTAACAAAAATAATTATTATACAATATTCGGGGCAACCCTAGAACAATCTATTACAGTGCAACAAGCAATGGTCATTCGGTCCACTTTTCCCTGATTGCGGATATGGCCTCTAGCATGTGGCTAGACTTCTTAAATTTCTTCAGGCTCTCCAACTCTGCCTTATAATCATCAAGGATCCATTTCTGTCGCGCACACTCCTCCCTCAGACCCTTGAGCTTGTTCGTTACCCTAGCGACACCTGCCTCAACAATTTTCCTGTGCTCGCGAACATCCTTCATGGAACAGAACAAGTCATTCTGAGGTATGTCTCGACTGGCCTTCCAAAAGGCATGCACTAATATCACGACACATTGCTCGATCTGGGTCATGAAGAAACCCATCGATGAAAATGCCCGACATGCCTCCAACCAGCAGGCAAAGTCAGCCCACGACAAACCCTTTGATGGGTGACGCACCACACGACTCATTAGGGTAGCAACAATGTTAAGGGTAGGACCCACGATCTCTGGATGTAGTCTCCCTTCTAGTAGCCACCCCGCATGAATCGCAGTCGAAGCAAACTCGGCAACTGCACTGGAAATGTTGTAATGTAGGCCTTTGCCCTGAACCAGCACTGGCTCCACCACTGGGAAGTGCAACAATGGGATATTGTGATTGTCGCAATATTCTAACAGCTACCGCCGTATCTCAAGCAACTCCTCCTCGTATGACAACTCATTGGAGGAAAGATAAAGTCGGGATCCGCCTCTTCATTCCTTGAGTGATGCTCCGCCTCAGCCAAGACCTTAGGCCCCACAAATTCATTTACCCTAGTTCGCGTAGAAGCATCCCCGGTGATGCCACAAGCTGCAACAGGGGACTGAGGCTAAACAAGAACCACACTCTCCACAGTTTCGAGGGCCTTCGGCATCACTAGTGGCCGCACCGGAGGATTCTGCACAATCGGTCGCCACTCCCGTGTCTGCAGCTGGCTGACTGGTCCGATCCATAGAAACTTTGCTGTCACCCACGGCAACCTCAGCAATTGCGGATTAGACGCTGGGGGGCTGCATTGCCCTCAACTCCTCGGTCAATCGCTTGAAGAAAGACGTGTCTGGCACCCCAACTAGATATTCAGAGAGGAGTGTCTGCAATAAAGCCAGATACAAATAGTCAGATTAATGATACTGTTTATATGCCAATTTCTGAACAGGTAATGAAACACAGTTGTGACCTACCTCTTGATCCATTCCATCGACGCCCGAGACATCCTCGTTGGGTTGAGCTCCATTGTGGTCAACCTGCCTCAGAACAAAGGATTGTTTTACGATTAGTTCTCACAATATATACTAACAACAACAATAACAAATTCAAATTTAAAACATGCACTTAAGTGATCACCAAACCCGCCTCGATAGAGGAGGTGACCGGAGCCTCTGTCATCTGCTTCAGAGACACCACCCGAACCTTCATGTCCACACGAATGCCATCGCTCTCCGTAGACTGCAAAAAGGAAAGGACAAACAACATTAGCACAGTTTTTTGTCTAACACAACATAAAATAGAAAGGTAGAGTGCAAATTAAGAAAAACCTATTGAATCATCACCCCCAGGACCTCACTTGGGGCGAGGGGGGCCATCCTCTTCATCTGCCCGCTGGAGAAACAAATGATGGCACCCATTGTAACCGGCATCCCTATAAACATTATGGCTTCCATAGTCCCACCCACTGTAGTCGAGGCCGAAGACCCTTGTGTGATGGTTCAGCCACCATCAGCGCCATCAGCACGCCATCAACACGCCAACTAAGTGTCTTGGGTTGGGTCATTGTAGTCTTTTTGTAAGGGGGGTATGCCAATGGCAATTATGTAAATAGTAGTATGCATGTACAGTATTTTGATGTATCCTTTTGTCACTCCCCCAAAAGCTTAACGTACTCTTTGAGGGGAGGTAGGTAGTCGAGTGAGCTCATAAGAGTGTAAAGGTTAAGCACGAGATCCCCTCGACAATGTACTGTGTGCTTGTGCTTACCACTGATTAATGCAATACAAGTTGCCTTTTGTCTAATTTGTGTGCACTCTTGTTTCCCTTTGTGTGTTGTTGCTTGCATTTGTAGGCTTTCTCGACCCCAATCGAGCGCCGCACGGGGCCCCGTCGATTAGCCCCGTGATAGTTGGTACTAGAGCCTCGTTGACACTAGCGGTTGTCAAGCGCAACGAGTCCCTTTCATGCCCCGCAACAACACCAGCCCGATGAAGAATCGTGACATGCGAGAGGAGATCCAGGAAGGGATCTCACGGGTTTATGATGAGGACGAGCCTAGAGGTAGCTCTCCCAAAGACAAAGGCGTCAGCTCAAAGCATAGCAAGCGTGACAAGTCAGTTGACAGGCTTGCGACCATGGACAAGTGCATCATGCGCTGTAAAGCAGTGTTTGGCGAAACTCGTGACCGTGTGGACGAGCTTCAACTCAACCTTGAGACCGTAGCATCGGTCGTGGAAAGATTGGAGGACCAGTCCGGTGACAGCTCCAACAGGCCAGACAACCCACTAGAAGACCTGGTGAAGTGCCTATAGATCCAGCTCGAAGACTTGATGGGCGAAGTGACCCTTCTGAAGAGGCTGATGGCAAGTACAGCCAGCACACCTGCTGCTCCAGCCCCTCCAAAGATCAAAGTCTGCGAGCCTACCTCATATGCAGGGACCCGCGATGCCCGGGAGCTTGACAACTTCCTGTGGCAAATGGAACAATATTTCACCGCCGCCGAACTCGTCGAGGAGGCGGCCAAGGTGCGTACTGTTGTTATGTATCTTACTGATGTTGCTATGTTATGGTGGCGTAGAAGATGTGCCGATGCGGAGCGAGGATTATGCTCCATTAATACCTGGTCCGTGTTCAAGAGCGAGATAAAGCGCCAGTTCTATCCAGAGAACGTGGAGTACCAAGCCCGTCGGAAGCTCAAGCACCTAAAACACACGGGCTCATTGCATGAGTACGTGAAGGAGTTCTCCGCACTATCGCTCGAGATCACGGACATGTCAGACAAAGACCTGCTCTTCAACTTTATGGACGGCCTACTACAATGGGCCGAGCTTGAACTCCAGAGACGAGGTGTGAAGGACCTCGCCACAGCCATGGCCGTTGCTGAACAACTGGTAGACAACAGGCGACCAAGCAAAGACGGCCCCAAACCCAACTCATATCAGGGCATAGGCAAGATTGGAGGTGATAGGAAACCTTACTACGCGCCCAAGGGAGACTCTGGGCCAAGTAAACCCAACACTTTTAAGTTCTACTGGAGACCCGAAGGAGACTCTGGATACAGGGGTGGCCAGTTTGTGAAGAGAACACCTCCGGCACCATGCTTCATCTGTGAGGGAAAGCATTGGACTAAGGATTGTCCTAGTCGGGGGAAGCTCAATGCCTTGCTTGCAAAGCTTAGTGATGATGAGCATAGCGAGGAGGAGAAGGAACCAGGGGAGACAAGAATGGGGGCTCTACGAAGACTCAATGCAATGAAGAAGAAGACGCGCCCGCAAGGAGCATCGAAGTTCAAGCCGAAGGGACTGATGTATGTAGACATTCGCTTGAATGGTAAGCCCACAAGAGCCATGGTGGATACAAGTGCTACCCACAACTTTATCTCTATGGAGGAGGCATCCCAGGTAGAACTTGCACCTACCAAGGAAGTCGGATGGTTGAAGGCTGTGAACTCTAATGCCAAACCCATACAAGGTGTAGCTCATGTGGTGGTCTTGCAACTTGGTGACTGGGAAGGGATGATAGACCTCTCAGTCGTGCCCATGAATGATTTTCAGGTTGTTCTCGGCATGGACTTCTTAACTCAAGTAAAGGCGGTGCCCATGCCCTTCCTCAACAAAGTGTGCATATTCGAAGATCAGGCTCCTTGCATGGTTCCAGTTGTGCCAGAGACAACGTCCACCCCCAAGATGCTCTCAGCATTCCAACTTATGGATGGAGTGCGGAAAGGAGAGACCACTTACCTAGCCACATTGGTGGACTCCGACCTGCCTGATCCACCAACCGGGCAAATCCCGCCTGCGATTACAATGGCACTAGAAGAATTCCAGGATGTCATGCCTCCCACATTGCCGAAGAAGCTTCCCCCAAGGAGAGAAGTTGATCACAAGATTGAGTTGGAGCCTGGAACCAAACCACCGGCACGCCCGCCATACAGAATGTCTCCTCCTGAGCTGGCCGAGCTACGAAAACAGTTGAATGAGTTGTTGGATGCCGGATTCAGCCTTCTAAGGCCCCTTTTGGAGCACCAATCCTGTTTCAAAAGAAGCATGATGGATCTCTTCGACTCTGTATTGACTACCGAGCTCTCAACAAGCTCACCATCAAGAACAAATATCCCATACCTTTGGTGGCCGACCTCTTTGACTAGCTCAGCAAGGCCAAGTACTTCACCAAGCTAGACCTGAGGTCGGGGTACTATCAAGTGCGTATAGCCGAAGGTGATGAACACAAAACAGCTTGTGTTACCCGTTATGGGTCCTTTGAATTTCGTGTCATGCCCTTTGGGCTCACCAATGCTCCAGCCACCTTTTGTACATTGATGAACATAATATTTCATCCCTACCTAGACCAATTTGTTGTTGTGTATATTGATGATATTGTAATCTACAGTAAAACCTTGGAGGAACATGTTGACCACCTCCGCACTGTTTTCCAGGTCTTGCGGGACAACAACCTATTTGTTAAGAAGGAGAAATGTTCTTTCGCCACAGAAGAGGTGGCCTTCCTCGGACATATAATCTGAGCAGGCACAATCAGTATGGATCCAGCTAAAGTCAAGGCCATTCAAGATTGGGCACCGCACACCAGGGTCACCGAACTTACTCCTTCCTTGGCCTCGTGAACTACTATCGAAGATTCTTCTCTGGATTCTCAGCACGAGCCACTGCCCTCACCAACTTACTGAAGAAGAATAGTATGTGAACCTGGAGTGAATGTTGCCAAACAGCTTTTGATGATTTGAAGAGAGCTGTCTCAACAGAACCTGTCCTCGACTTGCCTGATCCAAACAAGCCGTATGAGCTACACACAGATGCTTCTGATTTTGCTATTGGCGTGGTCTTGATGCAAGAAGGACATCCCATCGCCTTTGAAAGCCGCAAATTGAATGATACAGAGAGGAGGTACACTGTGCAAGAGAAGGAGATGACAGCCATCGTCCACTACCTCCGCACATGGCGACACTACCTACTTGGCTCGAAGTTCGTGGTCAAGACTGACAACATAGCTACTAGTTACTTTCAGTTTCAGAAGAAGTTGAGCCCTTAGCAAGCTTGATGGCAAGATTTCTTAGCGGAGTTTGACATGACTCTAGAGTACAAGCCAGGGCCGATGAACAGGGTTGCTGATGCACTTAGCAGGAAGGCCGAGCTTGCAGCACTATCCACAGGTGAAGGTCCCTCTCAAAGCCAGATCAGACTGGACCTCATCAAGCTCGTCAAGGAAGGACTCCAGAAGGACCCCATTGCTCAGAGCCTATTGACAGCGGCTCGTGAAGGGAAGACTAGGCGGTTTTGGGTTGAAGAAGGCCTTCTTTTGACAAAGGGAAGGCGGATATTTGTACTGAGAGCTGAAGACTTGAGGAAGACTCTCCTACGTGAATGTCATGACAGCTTATGGGCAGGACATCCTGGGTGGCAGCGTACCTTGGCACTTCTACAACATGCTTACTATTGGCCTCATATGGAGCAAGATGTTCGAGAATGCACAACGACATGCCTGATTTGCCAGCAAGACAAGCCCGAACGTGCCAAGCCTCTTGGACTCCTACAACCTCTTCAAACTCCCTCACAACCTTGGGAGAGTGTTTCCATGGACTTCATCAGCGGTCTTCCTAAAGTGGGAGACTTTACATCCATCGTTGTTGTTGTTGATAGATTTTCCAAGTATGCCACTTTCACCCTTGCACCAAAGCACCTTTCAGCTGAAGACACGGCATACCTTTTCTTCAAGCACGTGGTGAAATATTGGGGAGTCCCACAGAACATTGTTAGTGATCGGGATCCCCGATTCACTAGTGCTTTCTGGACAGAGCTATTCAAGCTTCTTGGCTCGAACTTGAACTTCTCCAGCAGCAGCCATCCAGAGTCAGATGGGCAGACAGAGAGAATGAACTCCCTCATTGAAGAGTACCTCTGCCATTTTGTATCAGCTACACAGAAGAATTGGGTTCGATTGCTGGATATTGCACAGTTCTCCGTCAACACACAGAAGAGCTCCTCCACCAATCAAAGTCCTTTTGAAGTCATCACCGACCAACTACCAAGATGTCCGCACAACATCATCAACGACCATCAAGGAAGAAGCCCTCGAGCCTTCACTTTCACCAAGGAATGGAAAGAATGCCTTGACATCACTCGAGCCTCCCTAGAGAAAGCCTCTAGAAGAATGAAGAAATGGGCCGATTTGGGTAGATGACCCGAGAACTTCCAAGTAGGTGACCTGGCCTTAGTAAAACTCCATACCCATTGCCTTAGGTTCTTTCGAAGAGTTCACCCCGGGCTTGTGAGAAAATATGAGGGACCCTGTGAAATCCTAGCCAAAGTAGGAGCTTCAGCCTACAGACTCAAACTACCTCCATGGCTAAAAGTACACCCTGTCTTTCATGTAAGCCAACTTAAACCCTACCATGCCGACGACCAAGACACCTCCCGAAACCAAAGTCAACGCCCACACCCATCCTACCGACCACCCAAGAACCGATCCCTTGACTCCATCCTCAACCATAGGTTGTCCCAATCCTCCCAAACATCAGAATGGGAGTACCTGGTGAAGTGGAAGGGACCTGCAGAAGAAGACACCTGGGAGCTTGCAGAAGACCTCCTTCCGTTCGCAGTGAAGCTGGACGGGTACCTGAGGAAGAATCTTCGAGGACGAAGATTGAATTGAGTGGGGGAGACTGTGACGGTTCAGCCACCATCAGCGCCATCAGCACACCATCTAAGTGTCTTGGGTTGGGTCATTGTAGTCTTTTTGTAAGGGGGGTATGCCAATGGCAATTATGTAAATAGTAGTATGCATGTACAGTATTTTGATGTATCCTTTTGTCACTCCCCCAAAAGCTTAACGTACTCTTTGAGGGGAGGTAGGTAGTCGAGTGAGCTCATAAGAGTGTAAAGGTTAAGCACGAGATCCCCTCGACAATGTACTGTGTGCTTGTGCTTACCACTGATTAATGCAATACAAGTTGCCTTTTGTCTAATTTGTGTGCACTCTTGTTTCCCTTTGTGTGTTGTTGCTTGCATTTGTAGGCTTTCTCGACCCCAATCGAGCGCCGCACGGGGCCCCGTCGATTAGCCCCGTAACACCTGGGCACCCTTACGAATCTGCAAAAAATTCGCAAGCGAAGGCTCTGGCGCCCTATCGGAATGGAAAGAACAGGGCATTCTCCATATGTCATTTCTCGGCACGCTTGGACGACGACCTCTTCTGCGGACCGAGGTGAATAATTACTCCACTCCCCCTGGTTAGCAGCGTGATCTTTAGGAGGGGATGACACATGACGTAGATGGGGGTTCGTCCATCGTAGCTCTTGGAACCCGAACAATGTGCAGAGATATGACAAGTGGAGAGACCTGCTCACCTGTACCCTGTCATATCCTGCCATTAGAAACCGAGCACACCCAGGGAAAGCACGGTTTTGACACCGGACCCAGAGCACGTCCTTGCCGACGGGCCTCAAAAATTGGGTGCCCATGTTGTCATCCCTGAATTGTCGGAGCACCCGATCCAATTGGTACACAGAGAGCTATACCTCACCTGAGCGATTTAAATAGCCAATAACATCAGGCCATAGGATCCACCATGCCATACTTACAGTAACTCTTCCCATATCAAGAGCACACTGATTATCTCCACCTTCCGAGATAGGCACACCGATGCAGAATGACACAGAGTGGCGCACTGTCTGAGCATACGACCTCCACATATAGCTGTCTAAAGAGGCCAACTTCATGCTAATCTCACTCCGTTTGAAGCTTTTGTGCCTCTTAGCCTGAAGCCAACACTTTCCCCTACAGATTTTGAAAACTTTCTCCTCCGACACGTCACCATTGAGAGTAGCGACATGAAGACGGAGGGGACGCAGGCTTTGTGGCTTCACATTGAGCTCAAATCGTTCACAAATAAACATCCAAATAAAGGGTGCAAAAATATAGCTCAGATGCCTCCTGCAGCTGGTGTCGTTAAGTTGCTGAACAGTGTCGTCCAACTATTCGTACAAATATCCAAGGAACATCGATGCCAACGGAAGTTGATGCCCACTGGTAGCAAGGACAGCTAGGGGAATCGAACGGTGTGGAGACCGTATTTCGGTATCCCAGGAACATGAAATGGGTGGCCACATAGAGGATGTAGGTGGCAAGGTGACATTGAGAGCTTGGCCCTTGCACCATAACATCCCTCCCGCCACGGCACTCGAACCAATACGCCATCCACTGATCCATTGGCATCTTTCCCCGAGAGGTGGATTGGTCCACCAATGCTTTATAGGGAGGAACTTCCCCAAGAAGCTCCCCACACAATCCCTTCAACTCTATAGGAACGGACTCAACATGTTGTAAATGCTGCGCAGACACAACACCCCCAACTGGCAGCGCTCACAATGCCGCTACATCCTCCATTGTGATGGTGAACTCCCCAAATGCACCCACGAAGGTGTGGATACGAGAACACCAATGACTCAGAAGGTGCCCTACATACTTCATGCCTTCCCGACCTCAGAGATTTGTGTAGAAATCCACGAATCTAAGAAGCATGGCGTCATGAAGCATCCGACAATACATGGGGTTCTCAAGGATGTACCGCGTCCAGGCAATATAGTTAGTGAGAGACCTTGAACCATCGGTTCAGGGCTCCTGACACTTGTAGGACATAGAAACATTTGTAGTATCGCAAAGACACATTAATTCCATGCCAGTAATGACATCAAAAGAGCCACCTTGAACCCAAGACATAGGCATAGGGGGCCAAAAACCCCTCCCACCATCAACGGCCATGGCTGCCTCCCTCTCCACCAACAATGATGCAGTATCGACTTGCCTAACGAAGTCAGTGAAAAAGAAGTCTGGATTTCCCTAACGAGTGGCCATGGAGGCAAACGAAATAGACACAAAAATGGGAGACAAGAAAGAAAGGAAAGGGTCTTTTGAAGCAACTCAAGGAACAAATGACAAGGCGGAGACAATAGCAAGAGCTGAAAAATGAGCAAATGCGATTACTCTCCCTCATTTTATAGCAATTTCCCACTTCCACAACTACAGCAGACCAAACAATGCCGGAGAAGATGATAAGATGTTTGTGCAATACCTGAAACGATGCTTAGCGGAAAAGTAACCATAGAAAATTACCCGAACACTCTTCCAAAAGCGGGACCAACAAAAAACATTTAAACGCCACGTCAGTAACTGTCACCGAATTATATTGAATATCGAATTCGCCCCACACGTGCGACTGAACTGCAATGATTTAAGAGGGACAATTGAAAGACCACTACCAATGAGTGCCACGTGGCTGTCCCAAATAAACCACTTAGTCCTAATCGATCATCAAACACTGACGAGAAAATAAATTGTATCCTCGACAAAGAGGTAGACACAGTATTGATCCAACTGTCAAACATGGAAGGCCACCGCCTAACAGTCCGATAAGGATTAGCGACGTAATAGCCATATCCAGATCAGCTAGCGAGGTTGAAGAACACAACAAAAGAGGGCAGCAACATTACCAACACCCAAGCGGAGGGCAACGTTGTAGCTGAACCTGGAAACTGAAATGAGCGTCACTCAAATTTGGATGAACATACACCATGGGTGTCATTTGGTTGCAAATGATTAAAACCATACTAAAGCTACCCACAATCCAATCTCAGAAATATAATACAATGTGAAAGATAGTAAATTAAGCACACTAGAATGCAGAGAAGCTCATTGATTTCATTCAAAATTAATTTACATGATTACAAACAAAAAACACAGGTTTCACAGAGCAGCTCACTCGTCCCTCATTGCTTCTATATTGCCAAGCAAAGGTCTTCGTGCCTCATACGCTGTCATCTCACCCACCTCCGCTTCATACTCTACCACCAGTTGGCGTTGGCGAACACACTATGCCTCAAGCTCTGTGAGCCTCCTAGCTGCTTTGGCCAGCCTTGCTTCCGCTACTTCCACCTGACGACGCACGTCCCTCAGAGACCACCCATAAACTAGCTGTGACTCCCCAAGACCGGCCCTCCAGAATACATGCGCTAGTAGAATGATGCGGTCTTCAATATTTGCGATGTGAAAACCGATCACAGAAAAACTCTCACAACTCCTCAACCACTATGTGAGGACTGACCATGACTTTTGGTCGAGAGGGAGGTTCATAACCTCAGACATCACCGTTGCAAGCATATTTAGTGCCAGACCAACAATGACGGATGGAAGTTCGAATGGTGGCAGCCAGCCAAAGCGAATAATTGCTCCGTAAATCTCATTACTGTCCCCGTCACTACAAACCTGTCACCTACACGAACGCCCTGTACAGGAACTCCATTGACAGCTTCATACTCGAAAGGAGATATGGAATTTTCCTCACAATGCTGCATAAGCAGTCGATGGACTAGGGTGAGCTCCGGATCGTTGTCCACCCTACTTGTTGATAGCCATCTGTGCATTGTTTTGATTAAGAGCCATCACTAACCGCAAATCGCAAGGGGAAAAAGAACAACGAAAACAAGAAAGATAGATCGAACACAGACGATGATAAGAAATAAGACACACCGCACCCTTTTATAAACAACCTATGACTCGGTAAGAGGGAATCGAACAAGCATACCCAGACGATCGTCACGAAAGGCAATATGACACAACTTATAAATATGCCCCGAAGAAAATGGGACGCTGCGAAACACTTACCTTGATGTAATGATGCACCTAGCGTCGTCATTTAAACACTAGAAACCAATCGACGCACGCGGCACCTATTACAATGGAATTAGCAAAACGATGACTACGATCACAGCTTAGTCATCAATCACCTCTCATGCCCACTGTCAAAAGGCTGCACTCATTACTATTGCTTGTGTTGTTGTCTTTTGTTGATTTTCTTCCTATCAACCGTTATGGGGCTAGAGAACACAATTAACGAGCAACACTGACTGCTGCTAGAAAAGAAATCACCTAAAGACAGGGGGGCTAAGACTTAGATTATAATGAGCTGCCAAACACGAACGCAGGATGCATGCGGTCAACACAAAACCACAAAGTAGGCAGAAACACCAGACCCAACGCACACAAGCGAAATTATCGCAAAGCCCAAAGATGAAAAGGCAATATGCTTATCGATAAGCTACCATTTACCGATAAGCAGGGGGACTAATGTAGGTATGTACAACTCACCTAGACCCTCAAAGAACACTCAGACACCAAGAGTAACACCACAAAAGTACTTACGAGCAGCTTGTAATCAACCCCCATGATGCGATGAACTTGCGGTACACTGCCACCTCTGCGATGAACCCGCAAAACATTAAGCAAAGCTGTGATAAACCCGTGATCCACCAAGTCCAGTTAACGCCTAAACCTAAATGAACCTCAGAAAGACCCGTCAATGGGACCCAAACACACCTAAGTGTGCGATGAAGCCACACCCGCTATAACATGCGATGGACTCACAACCTACGAGCCCGCTTTGGATGACAGGCTAGGAGGGACAGTAGGCCAAACCAACAGTGAGGCCCGCGTGTGCCCAGACACATGTGAACCCAAGACAAAAAGGACATTGCAAGTTGCCATGTAGAACTGACGAAGTACCAAACTCCGAACGGTGACGTCACTGTTGCCACATAGGATTAGTTATGACGCGCAAAAAGGTAGTATCGCACGTAAGTAATGAGGAATCTCAAGGATAAGGAAAGCCAATCCTTGAGAAGATCCTCATGAAACACATGGCGATACTTCAGTAGCGCACCCAATGATTAACAACGAATCAAATATTTTCTTCCTTGATATGGAGTGAATATCTTAATCTCCTATCTTTTAGGATCTGGGGACCTCCTCCATAAATAGAGACTCTCCTCACATTAGAACTTATCGGATCCTAAGCATTTGTGACTGATACTCTCGAGTATCCACAGACCTCTCATTTTCTAAGCCCTTTATCTAAAGACCTTGACCTTCCCTCACTTTCGAGGCTTCTCTTCGTCTTTCAAAGAAATCGCTCCCTAACCTAGCTTGACACCCCCATCTTACAACATTAATACATAAATAATCTACGTTGGAAACTGATAAGAGACCTAGAAAAAGGATAACAAACTGAACTATAAATCCTATATTTTCAGTAACCTAAACTCTAGAACAGGCAAAGTAAGTTTGTAAGCAAAGCCATCGAGAACCATATCATTAACAACATTCAATCATGAAAGAAAAAAAAAACAAGAAAAAATAAGAATGATAGCATTGTTAACTTAGATCTTGCCGATGCAAGGTAATAAATAACATAGTTTCAGGTCAGATTGGGTTGATGATGAAAGTCTACGAGAGTGCTCGATGGAACCAACTCCATCGACTTACTTTCCCAACCTCAAATCCTCACTACAAAAGTAACTACCAAGAGAGGACTCCATTGACTTGTCTCAGTTGCTAGGGTTAGACCTAAAGCACATGGAATGTGTGTTTGGATAAACACTGAACCCGAACCATTTTCTAGTTATGCCTTGGACCTTGGAGATTGATGGGAAAAACTGGAATGTTACACATAACCCTTAGACTTGATAATGGTACTGCACAAGGTGTCGGATTGGGTTGTCTTTGATATGCCAATCAGTGAGATCCATTGAGGGTCAAAACCTAGGTATGTTGGGGCAATTTGAGAATTCATCTGAGTGGGTGATCATAGTGATGGGATCGACCCCTTTGTCACACAAAGTGAATGATAGGGCTTACACTCTCCCTGATGGAAACCTATATTGTCGGCAGTGGATTTCAACTGTATTTGAGATTTGGAGCAGAGAGTGTGACACTGCACCTTGCAACCAGGGGAGAGGTCCTTCCCTATCGAGCAGTGTTTAATCATTATGGGCCGAGAGGTCAAGTGTAAGAGACCATTATAGGGTTGATTACCTGATAGCATTTATCTTACTTAAGTCCATTATCCTTGGGCCTTCATAGGATGGATGGACTCATGGATCATTCAAGTGTAAATGTTGGGCCCATTGTTAGCCCATGGTGATGTGCTCAGGGGTTCATTGCGTTTTGTAGTAAATTCGGCCAAGAGTTTTCACAGAGGCTAGGCCGAACCCATGTGGACTTATGTGAAGTCATTGTGGAGTCTCACACTTTACAAATCAGGCCTAAGTTGGCCATGCAACACCCTTGGGTCGTGAGCCTTATAGCTGATGGGCCTAAAGCCCATAATTAATATGATTAATTGAGCAATCACATGACAACTTACATGGGGCAAATATGGGTTTGGAGCACCTAATCTTATAAGAAGATAAGGTATATCTCTAATTAGAGCTTAGATTTGATTTAGGTCTAGATTATCTCCTAATTAGATTAGGAGATAGCTCCATAAGAGATTATAAAAGAAGAGGGGGTGGACCAATCCAAGCCAACTTCATATTTTTGCAGTTTCTGGTCCTCTCTACACCCTTTTGTCTCCTAGTTTTTTCCTAGTTTGACCTCAACTATTTGGGACTAATATAGATAAGTTTTTCCTCTAATTTTTACACAAAAAATTCAAAGGAATTTCGTGCTCACCACCCTAGTTCGATCCAAGCAACTGGATTGCAGTTTTGTTGAAAATTGTGTTGCTGAACCGGCTTCAGGAGTACACCGCCATCTTCAGTGGTGGCTGGTTTTAGGACTGATTTGGTTGTGAACTTCCACATTGGGATTTGCGTTTGTGGTATTCATATCAGGTATACATCTCCCTCTTTGTTTGGTTTCAAATCTAGTTTGGTTAAGTGCAAGACCGATCCTAAAAAATACAGTTTATCAAAACATAGGGAATTTGATTCCCGAAAGGATTAGAAAATTTTTGAAATTTAGCCCAGCCATCTAGCGTGGTTCGGCCATCCATATGATGGATTCTAACCCTTCCTTCAGGTCCATCTCATAATGGGATCACCATTCCATCCTGTCATCTTATCATTACCATTTGCCCTAGTCTCCAACCTACCTCCTACCTCAAATCTTCCTTCGTTCTTCAAGGTGACCCTCGTATGTAGCCTAACCACCGCACTTATGATAAGTGTGACATATCGAAATTATTTTTACACAGAAATATAAAACTAATATAAAAAAATTAAACACATCTATAATTATATATTTACACTACTATTAAAAATATAAATAAGATTGTGGAACTTTCTTTTGACTAAAATCAATGTTTTAAAAACTCACACAAAAACAGAACCATTTTGGCTTCTGGTTTCCGAGTCAGTGGACCATCGCTGCAACATCACTTGCCCTCTTCTTACATCTATCTCATCTCTCTAAATCTCTCTCAAATCCTAGATCATTTAATTCATTGGTGTATCTCAACTTTTAATATAAGATTGGTGTTTGATCTCTCTCTCTTGCATCAATTTTTCATTTTTTTTTTCATTGTTGTTGCAATTTTTTTTTGTTACAACTTAAAAAGAATCATAGAAATGAGAAAAATCAAAATCAAAATAGAATAACTAAAAACCCTAACTAATTTTGGTAATTGGGAGTAATCAAACAAGATTTTGAGTTTCTTTTATCATTTTTTTATTTTCTAATATCTATTTTAAAATAAATACAAAATTTGAAAATAGTTTGAAAGCACCTCGAGAACCATTAAATGGGTCGAACATTTTAATGGTTAAACTGTTCAAATCAGTAGTTCTTTGACCATTTCAATAGTTTTTTTTTTCTAAAATAGCGGTTTATGGCCAAAATGGAACCAGTGACCTGACCAGTTTTGGGCCAAAAAGGTTTGACTGTCTGGTCTAGTCCAATTTTTAAAACATTGACTAAAATGATTTTGAATTTAGTCCTTATTTAATTGTAAGGTTTAAATTATAAATTGAACTACTACTTTTTCACCTCATTCAATTCCCTCTATTTAAAACATGGATTTTTCTAATTAATGAACAAAAGAAAAATTATTTATACTATATATAAAAGTGCGGAGTGGAAATTTTTCGGACTAAAGTTACCTTCTATTTGTTTGTTTGATAAAGGATATGAAAGTCATTTAATTACAACTTTAATACCAACTTTTGATGGCTAATAAACTGCCCATATTTGTTTATTTATTACATATCTAATTGTAAGGGTTGAAAATGTAATTTCAATATTACTTTCCACCTCATTTAGTCCCCTTTCATTAAGTCTTATACTTAAAGGTTTTAACTCTCATTTTCTCTTATTAAATTCTATATTTAAGTTATTTTCCCCAATAAATGGTACTAATTAGATTTATGTCAATATTTTTAATAATATAAACTCATATATTTTAAAACTAGCTAAAAAACAAAAACATTCTTTAACCAAGTGATGACTAAGTAATTTAACTATTCCAATCAAACTGATAAACCTATGAAGTCATAGTTAGGTAATAAAATTTTTAAAATAGAGATAAATATTAAAAATTACAAAAATGTAGAAAAAATTACACATTTGTGATACTTTTATTAATCAAATTAAAAAAATAAGTGTAATAAAAGGAATTATTTTTATCGATAATGTAAATGAAATACATACTTTAGAACTGACCAAAAATAAATTTATTTTACTATTTGGCAAAGATCAATAGTTCAACTTTTTGGTCATAAATAAATAATAAAAATTAATAAAATATAAAAATACATAAATGTTGCAAAAAAATTCAGACACGTGTATAATATTAATTAATTATCATATTAAACAAAAAGTAAGTGTGACGTATCAAAATTATTTTTACAAAAAAATATACAAAAATATAGAAAAAATTAAACACATCTATAATTCTATATTTAGACTACTAAAAATATAAATAAGATTGCGAAACTTTTTTTTGACTAAAATACTTATTTTTTAATTTAGAGTCTATTTAATTGAGGTTTAACTTGTAAATTAAACTACTTTTCACCTCATTCAATTTCCTCTATTTTAATCTTTCATTTTTTTTATAAATAGACAGAAAAACACAAAAAAGATAAAATATTATAAAAAGAAGAACCTAACCAAGCATGTAGACCTGTCAATGATACTTGAAACTTCATAGCTCAATCCGATTGTCACATATTTTGATGAGGTGTTGATGTAATCAAATTTGGATTTTGCAATATGCATCAGATTAATAATAAAAAGCAAAATGAATATAAAAACAAAAATAAAAATACGTATTTATAAAAATTTTTGGATACATTATTACTATCATTATCGTTATCTAGAATTACCACGTACACACTTACTAGTCTACCGAAAGGGCCTATATCTAATCATTTAATCTAGCCAGAAGTTGACTGTCCCCTCACCCACTAGCCACTTAGAGCCTTCCACAAGATCTTCAATGAACTGCCAATTCTCTTCATGTAGGGGCGAGCTGTCTCCAAAGCGATTTCAATCGAAGGGCCTGATGAACATCTTGCATCGTTTGTATTTCAAGGCCGCCCTCCTTGTAGGGGCGAGCTAGTCTATGCCATGATGCCCAAGAATGTTCGCTTTCTTGTTTGCCATCCGACCACAAAAAACGAGATAAGATTTGCTCCACTCTCTTAATTACAATCTTAGGGGTGGTTACTTACACCTGTAAGAAGATGTATTGAGGTGCTAGTCGGTGCATGCCTAATCAAAATAAGCTTTCCACCAGCTGTAAGAAATTTGATGTTGTCATATTTGAAGATGATATAGTAATTTTGCATTAAATTAAAATAAGCTTACCACCCTGCTCATTCTTGTTCATCTTCTCTCTCTTTCTCTCTCTCTCTCTCTCTCTCCTTTGTTTAGTTGTTTAGGTTGTGTTTGGCTACAATGCAAATAAATTTGCACTGATGCAAAACCATGGCAGTGCAAATGATTTGAGTATGAATTGTGACATTTTTGTTTTAAATTTTAGCTTTTGTTTGATTGCAGTAGAAATGAAATAAATCAAGACATGAAGCAGAATAAAGTAAAATTGAACAAGAATTTGCATTTTTTACATTTGCACTCCATGCATTTGTACTAGTGCAAATAAATTTGCAATGCAAAAACACAGCCTTACTGATCTATGACTAAACACATTGGAGCTAACTTGGTTTTTGACTCTAGGTTTGATTTTTGTGCTTGTTTCATTTTACTGGTCTATTGGGGATGTGGCAATAGATCCAGCCAATAGATAACCAGCATATTCGGTTCCACATCATGGAAAAACCAAATCCAGTGACCTAACCCAACCCGAACTGTACCCTTCCGTGAGATCCGTATAAATTTAGCCCAGACGAACCAATGAATGGCTATCCTGGAAGGGGTGGATAACTGGATAGGAACCTAAACTAAACCTAACCCCCTGCAATTATTTATTTATTGCACTAAATGGCTAGGCCAAATCAGTAAGTACTGACATTATTTTACTGCACCGTGCCATCAATTTTTTTAGTACTCCCCATTCGTCGGAAACTCTTTTAGAACATGAAATTGCATTAACTTCCTAAGGATCTGTACTTTTCACAGGAGAAGTCCCAACAATTATTAAGAAAGATCAAAGATGGACACAACATCAACCATCTACTTTCACTGGAGAAGCCCCAACCATTATTAAGAAAGATGGACAGAATATTACATAATCTCAACTACAGCTCGTCCAACTATGCCTCCACTGTCAAGATCCTGGTATGCTTTGCCTGCCTCCTCAAATTTGCATTTTCTTGTAACAGCTGCACTAAGATTGAAGATGCCTGTCTCAGCAAGTTTAACCAACTTGGGAAGATCTTGCCTGGCACGTGCCCCATATGACCCAATGATCTTTACCTGCTCCATTAGATCATTAAAAGGAACATGTCATTTAGCTTATTTCAGAATTTTAATTAAATGGACCACAAGGTAGAATAATCATTATACAACATGCAAAGGAGCTGTAAAAAACTACACTACAACAGAATTTCGTTTATATACAATCAAGGGTAGAGCCAGGAGTTAGTACACACAAATTAAAGACTAGTGCTTTCAAAACCACTTTCATATTTTAATCACCTTTTTTTTCATCCCAGTTTTTCAAACTTCAATGGCTGATATTATAGGGACAAAAATCAGAAGCATGACTGGCGATATAACTGACTTTGAATGTGGGGGAAATAATGCTTCTATTAACCCAGAAAAAAAATAAATAATGCCTCTCTACCAGACAAATGGTGGAATCCTAAGGCTGCATTTGGTAAGAGTGCAACTGAAGAACCAAAGCAAATTTGCACTCTGGTTCAGTTTTGCAGGTGTTTGGTGTGAGTGCATTTCTTCCACTGTTTTTTCATTAAAAATGGGAGCAAATTTCTCACTCAGAATTGGTCACAAATATTCCTAGGACTTACAGTAGGCGATGGCTGTTCCGCACTGGAAAGAAAATATGGATGCCAAAATCCAAGCTCTTCTTGAGAATGACACTTAAATTGGTTCCTACCCACTAGATGCTTCTATTATTGGGACTTTGGAGTAGATGGGTAAAAGAAACAATAAAATGACAAAAGAACACTATAAGAATTGTCATCAAAACCTTAGGACCGGATTTGAACATGAAAACAAGTTTTCACTTGATAATATATTTTTGTAATTTTCAATGTAAATTTAGATTTTTAGTTTTGGTTTTGCAATTTGCAATAGGCTTAACATCAAGGACCTATCCTTTGTAAGTTTCAAGGTAAGCTTAGATTTTAGTTTTGGTTCTACAATAGGCTTGACCACAATGACTTATTATGGCAAGCTAGATGCCCATTCCCATTTGCATAGAACTGGGCTTAAGCATATAGTGGGCTTGCACATATAAAATTCTCTTATACCCCTATAAAAACCTGGCATGGGCCTATCTCAGCTCAATCCATGTTCCTCCCTATTGTTATTATAAATTTAATAAGATTTTCTGGTTAGCATCTCTTCCAGCTCTCCACAAGGTTTCAAATTACTCCTTAGGCACCTTCAAATAGCCCAAGTTTTATTCATTCTCTCTTTCAATTTCCTCAATGTGAGCCATCTTGATCATTTTTATTTGGGACAAGTTTGCCTTTTCATGACAAGACCAACTCAAATACCACCCAAATTTAGTCATCCTTCATTATTATCTGGTTTAATTCATTCTATCTTTTCCAAGCCAAATTTCCATTTCCCTAATTCCAAAATTTTAGGATTTCTCTCATAAAGGATGTTTTTTGTATTTTGTGTCCAAACTGCTTATAACCTCATACATATCCCTAATTCCCTATTCAAAGTATGAATACAGTTTCATAGAAATATTTTGTTCTTAGGCATACGCTTGGTTTTTACAAATTTCATCCATTGACAGAGAAACCAGTAGATTATTAATCTGACCTAGAAACCTTTATAGGCCTTTATAGGTCATGTTGCACATCTTAAGTAGCTCCAAGAAACCGTTCTAAACCTGCAGTTCATCTCCTTAACTCCGATTATATTTTCAGACAACATTGTAATTTTTATAAAATTAGCTGGTGAAAATCTTAATAGCATGAAAACCAAAAACATATAAACAAATAAATAAAATCAATTAGTAAGTTTTTGCAGATATATGACAGACCTGTCTTCGGACGAGTCGATTTATATCTACCTCCCCTATAGCACCGGATTTTGCCAGCCCAATCATCACAGCTTTTCCCCCATCCCGTACACTCTGTGTGCACTGTGAAAATGTTTGCGGTCTCCCCAGTGCTTCCACAGCGATGTCCACACCCATTCCACCAGTTATTTCCTGTCAAAGAAAGAAATAACTATAAAAAAAGCTCATAACAGATCTTACAATGGCATTTCTCCCGAGTAAGGTATAATTGTGTATTTATTATAAAAAAAATTCATTTAAAATATCAAAATGATGAGAAAGGTGAAAAATATCTAGTGTAAAAATGAGACATCAAACAAATGTATGGGTGCCTCCCAAGGGTATTATTGTCTTTTGAAATATGTTTAATAGAAAGGAAATGGTTCAGGCAACCCTATTTGATTTCTTGCTTAATATTTTCACTTCTGCCCTCTCTCTTCCTATCATATGTACCATGCAATTTCTTCTCCATTTTCTGATAAGAGTACATCATGAAAGGTGTCAGAGCATGCAACCATCCTATAGATGTATTTAATCTTTCTATAGCTTACCTGCATATGTAGGTGATGCCAACTGAGTATAAGATTGGTATCAGCAGCAGTTGGCCATGTAAGCAATCTGACATTCTACACTATTAATTGCGAAACATTTGGTTTTTCTGATAAAGTTTTGAAGGACTTGAAAATTTCTCCAATCCAAAATTCAGGAAAAGCCAGATCTATATTATGTTGATCACTTCCAATGCATTTCTTGTGAAGATCATATTACATTGAAATTTGAATTCTATGGGATCAAATCATGATGGGCTTGGCACTGTGTTTATGAAATTTGAACATGTTTCTGCACCTAGCGTCAGAGTAGCATACTCACACATAACAACTAGAACCCCAAAAGATTCTCTGATTTCACCCAAACAATCAGAAAACCTGTACCATCTCTCATAATCCATCATGTGGAGACCAGCTACAATATTTTTATAGATGTTTTCAGAAGTTCAGTTTCCAAAACATCCACATTCAACATGTCGAGAGATTAAATCTATTATCTGTTTCCTTTTTTCGTAACACACAATTGGAGCAGTTATAGCAAGAGATTTAGACATTTATTTGTTTCTATTTCTGAGAGAGACTAATTGATAATAGTTTGTTATTATAAGTTTATAACCAATCTCTATTATTATATAAGAAAGTTTAGGGGAATGAGAAGGAACTCTAAACTCAGGTCATTCTGTAGTTCTCTCTTCTTCTTCTTTCTCCTTTTCTACTTCTTGTTTAATACTAGAGGTTCTACTACAAATGTTCATCAACTTGGTACCACAGAAGACAGCTATTGGTGTTCAAGAGTCCAGCTAGTTTCTGATGCGATCACCATTGGCAGCTGACATCAGCTGTAGGTCAGAAAGAGATGAGCTCGTGTTTTTGGGTAGATAATGATTTTATATTTTTTTAGTACCTGTTTCAAGCTGTTTGCAGAAGATTTCATATTTGTGTGGATTTTCGAGTGGAAAATTGGAAAAATAGAAGATTTTATTTACTGGTTTGTTTGATCAGATCTACCTTTTTTATGGAGTTGGATGCTAGTTTTGGTCCATCTGACATTTTGGGAGAGACCTGAAGTAGTCTCATGTCATTTGAACACCTGTGAAGTGAATGGTGGTGTGTTCTCTAACCATATTTTCTGCCAACCCTATTTTTTAGCTTTTTTAGGGCTGTGGAGATTGTTTGTGGGAGATCTACAAGCTGTGGGCCCATCTCATCCACCAAGCTGCTGTGTAATGAGGACCTTCTGTGATTGCCTCATTTTAAATATTCTTGAGATTGCTCCCTCAAGAGAAGTGAATTGGGCATAATCAGCAATAATTTCTATTGGAGGGCAGGGGCAGTTGGTGTACCATACCGAGAAGGAAACTAGACCCCCAACAAATGATCCAGCATACCCAAGAAGGGAGCAGGAAAATTTATCTGTCATGTTATGGCTGATCTGTTCAATGCAGCCCCATATTGCAAGGAATTATATGTTCCTATCTATAGATGAAGATATCAAGCATAGAGTTAGTGCTACCTACTCTCAACATTGGAGCACTACAAGGATCTATCAGTTAAGGAGGGAAGCCAGTAGCATGAGACAAAAGTCTGTCAGTATGTACCTCTCCTCTTTACGGGATTTATAGGGGGAGATAGACCATTTGGAGTCTTTGGAATGGAGGGACCCAATAGGTGTTGATCAGTATCAGAAAGTCACTGAGAAAAACAAAGTATTTGAATTTCTTAGTTACGCTTAATATGAAATTTGACTTTACTAGACAGCATATTTTGAGTGCTGACATCTTAGGCCTTCCCGAAGCTATTCTCGGGTTTAGGGGGAGGACAGTTGGTTGGTAGCCATGGGTTAGATCATTAAGGGAGACCATTTGTCTCTTGCTACTTCTGGATCTAAGCGGAATACTATGGGCAAATATAGTCTAGTTGGTAAGACATAGGAGGCAGCCTATTAGTATTATAAAAAGTCCACACATACAAGAGATCATTGCTAGAAGCTCTATCCTCACTTGAAGCAAGACAATTCAAGACTGCAAAGAAGGGCAAAGCTAATTTTTCCACTAGGCCCACTACATTTAAGACATCCTAATCATCTCATCCTGTTGGTGTACCACATAAAAGATACAGAATTATTGGAAAAGGTCAAGGGTCTTCTTATCTATATGACTGGTATGACATATGCTAAGTAATCCATTTGGGTTTAATTTTGCTACTCCTAGAACTTTTTTTTTTTGATCAATAACAAACTTTATTAAGAATCATGAAGCTTTAGGTACAAAAAAGGGGGAGATAAAGAGTCTTATCTTCCCATCAGAAAATTACAATGAAAGAAGATTAAAAATTAGCCCAAAAAATAGCCTCCCTATTCACCCCTTGCTTGGCCAACCCATCTGCAAAAGAATTAACAGTCCTTTTCACCCAGCTGTATTGTATCTCAATGCCTCTACATAGCCATAAGAATTTTTTCTTTTCATTATTGCAACTCCACAAGCCACTGTCCTCTTTCTTCAACCAGCTAATCACTACCTTTGAATCACCTTCCAAAATCAGCCGACTGATATTTAGTTCCCTTGCTCTTTGAACCCCTTCCAAAGCTGCAAGGATCTCAGCCCTAATAGAGTCTCCTCCAATAGGGCCAGAGAACAGAGCAATAACAATCCCTTCCTCATTCCTGAAAACTCCCCCAATCCCAGAGGGCCCTGGATTCCTTATGCTACTGCCATCAAAATTCACTTTTATAAATCCGGAGGGAGGAGGGGACCACAAGGGACTAAGAGTCCTCTTACACAGAGTAGAGGTTGCTATCTCTTTCCAGTTTCTTAACAGGTCAGCAATAGGAAAAGTCTGAGAACAGTTCCATAGTTTTTAGCCAGTGGGCAGCCCTTAAATGTATTAGGTTTAATAGTTCTTCCGGGGATCTTTCCTTTTCCGAAAATATTCGAGAGTTTCTTTTCTGCCATAGTGACCAACACACGGCTGTCCTAATACTCCACATCATCTTCCCTCGCTTCTTAGGCCATCTGAAAAACGAAAGGGAGAACAAACCTTGGACACTCTCAGGAGGGTTCCAAGTACACCCAAAGTGAGAAAGTACCCACTCCCAAACAGTTTTAGTAACCTTACAAGAGACCAAAAGGTGGTAACCGGATTCCCCATCATATTTATAGAGAGAGCATCTATTAGGAAGTAAACAAGAATTGGGTCTCTTTTTCTGAAGTAGATCATTTGTATTTATTCTTTCCAGGAAAATTTCCCAACAAAAAAATCCAACCCGAGGAGGAATGGGCTTGCTCCAAAATTCCTTAATCGGAAAGGACACACCAGAAGGGACAGATGACTGAGTTAAGGTTTCAAAAAACGAAGCACAATAGAAGGTTCCTGAAGTAGAAGGGATCCAAATTCTGGTGTCTTCCCTATTAGGATCAAGGAAGATATTTTCAAGGATGGCTAATAAAGGTAAGAGGCTGTCCAAGTCTGTATCCCTAATTGCCCTTCGCAGGCCGATGTTCCACCCAAAACCAGAAGTGGAGTCTAAAGGAACTAAAAAAGAAGAGATAGGTTCATTTTCCAAATCTGACAGAGCATACAAGGAAGGAAACTAGTCCTTCAAAGGTGAAACCCCAACCCAAAAGTGTTCCCAAAATTTTATTCGATTGCCAGAGTTAACATTGTACCTGATCCAAGGCAAGAAAACTAGAAGCAAATCATGGATGGATTTCCACAAAAAAGCAGCTGTAGCCCTTGCCACAATTCCAGAATCCCACCCGTTGTCTTCCAGCCCATGTATGCTAGCCACGATCTTTGTCCACAATTTTTCCTTTTCCACTGTGAACCTCCACAACCATTTTCCCAACAACACCATATTCCTTTTCTTGATGTTTCCAATCCCAAGACCTCCTAGTTTTTTACATCTAAATACCACCTCCCATCTCACCCTATGATCTCTCCTCTCCTCTCCCGGCTCCCACAGAAAATTCCTCATTAATTTTTCCAATAAGTTGGAGACCTTGGTGGGGATCTTAAACATTGACAAACAATACACAGGTAAGTTAGGTAGGGTGGACCTAATCAGAGTGACTCTCCCTCCTAAGGAAAGATAATTTCTCTTCCAGGACGCAAGCCTCTTCTCAAATCTCTCCACTATCGGAGTCCAAAAGCTTTCATTCTTAGGGTTATCTCCTAAAGGGAGGCCCAAGTACGTCAAAGGCCATTCTGAGATTGCACAACCTAACACACCTGCATAATTCCTTAACTCCCTCTCCTCCACATTCACCCCCACCACACAACTCTTATCAAAGTTCACCTTGAGGTTAGACATCTGCTCAAAAAGTTGTATTGCTAATTTTAAATTCCGGATCTAGCTTATATTCCCACCCTCACAAAACAAAATTGTGTCATCTGCAAACTAGAGATGTGTCAGTGGTACCTCCTCCCTACCAACTCTCCACCCTTTTATCAGATTCCTCGAGTCTACTCTATGGATCAATCTCCCAAGCACATCAGCCATCAGGGTTAAAAGAAAGGGGGAGAGTGGGTCTCCTTGTCTTATACCTCTCAAAGCAGGAAAAAAGTCAACCATTGTTCCATTCACCAATATAGAATAGTGACAAGTCCAAATACAACCCCAAATCCATTTACACCACCTATCTCCAAAGCCATAGTTTCTCAACACCTCCACTAAAAAAGACCAATCCACTAAGTCATAAGCCTTCTCCAAGTCCAATTTGCATACCACTCCCTTCTTAGATTTCCTAAAGCTCTCCAGACTCTCATTTGCAATGAGGATTTGATCAGTGATCTGTCTACCATCTACAAATGCTCCTTGGTTGGGTGCAATAATAGAAGGGAGGACCTTCTTTATCCTGAGGGAAAACACTTTTGCAATTATTTTATACAAGCTATTCACCAAACTAATAGGTCTGAAATCCTTAGGTTGTGATGCCTCTTTCTTCTTTGGGACCAAAGCAATGAAAGTTGAGTTCAGGCCCAGATTAATTATTCCCCTACTGTGAAACTCCTCGAAGACTGACCTAAGATCCTCCTCCACTATATCCCAACAATCTTGATAGAAAGCCATTGTGAAGCCATCTAGGCCTGGAGCTTTTGTCCTATCCATTGAGAATGCTGCTGCCTTTATCTCTTCCCGATCAAACCTCTTTTCCAACCATTCTCTGTTCTCTGCACTTAGAGTCGGACACTCCAAACCCTCCAACCACACCCTCTCATTCAAAGGCCTTCTGAATATAGATTCGAAATGAGTTACTAAGGCCTCTACTATTTCTTTTTTCTCCTCCCATTTGCCATTGAATGGAAAAATCTAGTGTTTCTATCTCCCTCCTTTAGCCACTTACACCTAGATTTTTGCCTCCAACTTATTTCCTCCTTATTTAGAATATTCTCCATCTGCCTTCTCAACTCCCATCTCATTTTCCTGTCTTCCTCTCCAAAGGATCCCCTCTCTTCCTTCATATCCAAATCCTCAATTTGCTCTAGCAGGACGTGTTTCCTTTCCTCTATTCTCCCAAACTCCAACCTATTCCACTCCTTTAATTGTGATTTTAGAAATTGAAGTTTCTTGTGGAACCTCATTCCCTCCCACTATCGGATTAGATTGCTCCCACCACTCCCTGATCTTCTCACTGAATCCCGAATAGGTTAACCACATATTTTCAAACCTGAATGGAGTGGGTCCATCACCTCTCAATTCCTTCTTACACATCACTATAGGCCAATGGTTTGAAATAATTCTTGGGAGTGCCCTAGATACCAGGTTACCCCAATGTTCCTCCCAGTTTGTTGAGAACAAGAATCTATCCAGCTTGGAGCATATTGGCCTCGACTGAAGGTTGGACCAAGTGAAGTTATTATTTAGGAGTGGAATTTCTTTAAGCTCAAAAGTATCCACAAAATGGTTGAACTTTCTCATACTAGTTGTCACTCTCTGTCTGGGGTTGTTGGTTTCCTCTGTAAACCGCACTACATTAAAATCCCCTCCCACACACCACGGTCCCTCCCAGAGGCCCCTAACATCCCTCAATTCCTCCCACAATTTCTTTCTCTGCCTGTAGTCATTGGGGCCATAAACGTTTGTTAGTACCCATTCGTACCCATCTTCCACCTGTTTGAACTTCAGGGAAACAGAGTAATCACCTATTAGCTCCTCCAAGCCGATTAGTATATCTTCTTTCCACAGTGTTACAATCCCACCCGAGGATCCCCAAGATGGTGCGGCCACCCACTTGATTCCCCCATCTCTCCACACACTCCTTGCCCATCTGCAATCAAAATCCATTCTTTTAGACTCCTGAATCATTACCACATCCGGGTTAAACTTCTTAATCACCTCTTTAATTGTTGCTCTCTTCCTAACACTGCCCAAGCCCCTCACATTCCAACTTAGAATTCTCATTTTAACTTCTCAAGCTCAACCCCAATTCCTCCACCCTCTACTTAACCCCTTTCCTTCTATCCCCTCTCACCTCAAACTTCTTGTCCCCCTCAATATCTCTTTTCAACCTCTCTACTTCACTCAACTTTCTTTTCTTTACCTTACTATCCTCTTTTTTATGCAGATAAACTTTTAGATCATTTGGATTCTTCAATTTATACCCCAGCTTTTGCACAAATTCTGCAACTGATTCTTCCTTGCTAGTTTCCTCCTTATCTAAAGTTCCTCTCTTCTCACTCCCAGGGATCTTCTCACTCCTTTCCTTATATCCTCCATCATTTGTCCTTTCTATCCCTTCTGTAAACCCCCTCTGCATTTCCTTTCCACTTCACCCATTAGACCCTCAATGATTTCTCAAATCTTTGTCTCCCTACAAAGTTTCTCCACCACTTCCTCCCCTTCCTTATCTCCCTTGTACCCTCCCCTTCGTTGCTACTCCTAGAACTTGTATAATTGATTATGGAGCTTCAAACCATATGATTGGTAATGGCTTCAAACTTTGGTTCCTATAGACTATGTTTTAGTAAGGAATCACTTTAGTAGATGGATCCTGTTTTCTTTCTTGGAGAGAGAGAGAAGAGAGAGGAGAGAAGAGAACAGAGGAGAAGAGAAGGGGGAGAGAGAGAGATCCGATTGAGAGTCAATGACAATAGCTAGTGGCACCCAGCTTCTTATTTATATTAACTTAATATAAAATAGGTAGGAGATTACAAATATGCCCCTGGTGGCACTCCCTAATAACAAACAAATAAAAAAGAAAGAAAGGAACCAGCTGACAACATCTTAGGTTTACAACATACTAGAAACAACTATAAAAAACAACTAAATAACCCTACCAACACTCCCTCAAGTTGGGCTGAATATGTCTATCATGTCCAACTTGTCACATAACTCATTGTGCCACAAGTATGGAAGTCCTTTTGTGAGGACATCAGCAAGTTGTTCCTTAGAGTTGACATAAGGGGTGCAGATTTCCCCTTTCTCCAATTTTTCCCTTATGAGGTGTTTGTCCACTTCCATGTAGGACAGGATTGCTGGCGATGTTTATGGCTGCCTTGTTGTCAAAGTAAAGAGACAAGAGTATGAACAACTCCAAGCTCCACTAGAAGGTTTTTTAGCCATAGAACTTCAGCCACCCCATGTGTCATAGCTCTATACTCCGCTTCAGCACTTGACCTTGCTACCACACTTTGTTTCTTGCTTTTCCATGTCACTAGGTTTTCTCCCACAAATGTGCAATACCCACTTGTGGACTTTCTGTCATCCACAACACCTGCCCAATCAGCATCTATAAAGACTTTCACCTTTAAATGATTATGTTTACAGAACAGTAGACCTGTTCCTAGATACTTTTTAAGTATCTAAGAACTCTCTCTGCTACCTCCATGTGTGGTTTCTTAGGAGAGTGCATGAATTGACTCAGGACCCCAACTGAATAGGCAATGTCTGGATGGGTCATGGACAAATAAATCAACATTCCCACTAACCTTTGGAACTGTTTCACATCTTTTAGAGGTTCACCATCACAGTCACCCAATTTATGATCAACATCCATGAGAGTATTTGCTAGCCTTGCACCCAACTTGCCAATGTCTTGTAACATATCAAGGGTGTATTTCCTTTGAGAAAAGAAGATGCCCCTTTTTGAACGGGCAACTTCAATTCCAAGAAAATACTTTAGAGGACCTAAATCTTTCACTTCAAATTGAAATGCAAGGAATTATTACAACTTTTGTATTTTTGAACTCCAATTTCCTGTAATGATGATATCATCCACATATAGTATCAATACAACATGTTCCTAACATCTCTTCACAAAGAGAGTGTGATCAGACTGACATTGCTTGAATCCTACTTGCTGGACTGCCATATAAAGCTTACTGAACCAAGCCTCGGGAGATTGTTTTAAACCATAAAGAGACTTTCTTAGCTTGCACACCTTATTTTCACTTCCCTTGGAACAGAATCCAGGGGGTTGAACCATGTACACCTCCTCCTCTAGGTCACCATTCCCAATTAAGGTTAGCAGCCAATGACAAAAGAACTCGAATTGAGTTCATCTTAGCTACTGGAGCAAATGTCTCATCGTAGTTAACCCCATACACTTGAGTGTACCTCTTTGCTACTAATCTTGCTTCATACCTTTCAACTGTCCCGTCCGCTTTGTGTTTAACTGTAAACACCCACTTACACCCCACTGGGTCTTTCCCCCTTGGAAGATCCACCAATTCCCAAGTTTGATTTTTATGGAGGGCATTAATCTCCTCCTTTATAGCATTTGTCCATTCAGGGTATTTTAAGGCTTCTGCAACATTTCTTGGTACAGGGATGCAATCAACTGCAGATAGGAAGGGTCGGTATTAGGGGGGAAATGTGATCATAGGAGACATATTGGGTAATGGGGTGTTTGGTAGTACATGACCCGACTCCCTTTCTTTGAGCAATAGGAATGTCAAGGTCATCCACAGTAGGGTAATGGGTTTGGACTTACCTCTTGGGAGTCTGACGATGTTAATCTCTACGGCGTTTACGTTGGAAGACATGAAAGGGGGCAAGGTCCGGAATAGAAGGAAGAGAGACTTGGCAAACCTGAACCTGCTTCTCTTCTATGCTACTCTCCACCTGAGGAGAAGCAGGGGAGAACGGTTCAGACTCAAAGGACACAATCCATAGAGACAAAAAACTTACAACTAACGGGATCAAAGCACCGGTACACTTTTTGAGAAGAGGGATACCCCAGAAAGATACAAGGAATGGATTGAGAGTCTAATTTACCACGAGACGGAAACAAATCATGGACAAAGGCATGACAACCAAATACTCTCTTGGGAATAGAAAATAAAGGAGACTAAGGGAACAACAACTGATGAGGGGTCATGTAGTTAAGCACTCTAGAGGGCATGCGATTGATGAGCTACCTCAAGGAGGTGTCTGCTTTTTCCTTCTACAACACCATTTTGTTGTGGTGTTCTTGCACATGAGCTCCTATGAATAGATCCATGGGAGGCAAAGAACTCATTGAGCTCACCACAGAAATATTCCTTTGCATTATCTGATTAAAAGATTTGTATTTTAACATGAACTATGTAAAAACCATCCTCTGGAAGTCTTTCACAATCTTTGGCACTTCGTCTCTGCTATGCATGGGAAATACCCATGTGATAAAGTACTTATACCCGCCCTTAGAGATTATAGTAGTAGGCCCCCATACATCAGAATACACAAGATGGAAAGGAAAACTTGATTTTTAATTATTTGAATGAAATGTTGTTCTACATTGTTTGCTCAACTGACATGTTTGACATAGGAACTCTGACACTGAACATGACTTAAATAAAACTAGAAACAAAAACTTTACTATTTCAAATGAAACATGACCTAACCGACTATGCCACAGAAAAATTTGACTCTTATTTGATTGACTATATGACTTCAAGAGACCAACTTTGTTGTCAAGAACGTAGAAACCATCCACTAAGCTTCCTCTACCAATCGTCCTCCCAGAAGTTGGATCCTGAAAAACACATGAACTAGGAAAAAATGTTACACTACAATTTAAAGAGTTTGTGACACTACTGATTGAAAGCAAATTTATAGGAAGATTTTTTTATCAGCAAAAGAAAATTTTATTTGAAATTAGGGTTAAAATAAGGTTTTATATCTGTGTATGGGATTAGTGCTCCCACACTTACAAATTCCTGTCCCATTTTACATTGTAGCTCAAAACAATTGTTGCCTCAAAGCCCCTTGTTTAGCAAGATAATCAGCTAACCCATTTGCACTCCTAATCCATTTGAATTCAGCCTCTAACTCTCTTGCAACCTTTTCCGCTTCCCTTATCACTTGTTTGAAGGTCCACGGAATACTTCTATTGTTTTTAGCCCAAGAAATGATCACCTTGGAATCCCTTTCAACCTCAATATGCCTCATTCCTAGTTTCTTAGCTATCTTCAGCCCTTGTAGCAATGCCATTAACTCAGCTTTTAGAGATTTGCCCATGTCAATTGGTCCAGAGAACAAAGCTAATATTCTCCTTTCAGAATTTCTGATCACTCCCCCAATACCTGATAGTCCCGGATTTCCAAAAGAGCTTCCATCAAAATTCAGTTTAAACCTGTTACCATCTAGAGGTTTCCATTCCATCCTTACTTTCTCTTTCACTCTTGAGGATTGTGCTACTTCTGTCCAAGATCTTATAATGTTTGTGACTGAGAAATCTTGAAAGATATGCATAAATCTTACCCAATGAGATACTTTAACTTTGATGGTGTTGATTACCTCCTTCATTGTTTTACTCCTGTCCAAAAATATTCTGTTGTTCCTTTCTTGCCAAATCACCCAGCAAATAGCTGCCTTTGTAGCTTTCCACATAACCTTCCCTCTTTTCTTTGGTTGACTCAAAAATTCCCGGTTGAAGAGCCCTGCCACATCTTGAGGGGGAACCCACCTGCAACCAAAGAGACTACAAAAAAATACCCAAATGTGACGCACAGAGGAGCAAGATAATAATAGGTGTGCCAAGGTCTCACCACTATCCATACAAAGGGAGCACCTGTGAGGAGAAAGGCATACAAAAGGCCTTCTTCTCTGCAGCATATCACAAGTATTTACCTTGCCAAAGAAGATTTCCCAACAGAAAGCTTGAATTTTTGGGGGAATAGGCTTACTCCAGATTTCTTTCACAGGGAAATCCTCAATTGGGATGCTAGGTGAAGCAAGAACACTAAAGAAGGAAGAACAAGAGAATAGGCCATCTGAGGATCCTTTATATATTTTGGAATCTTCCAAGGAGGGGTCCAAATGAACTTGTCCTATTAGGTCCAGCAATTGAACTAAAGAGTCACATTCATTTTCCCTGAGGCCCCTTCTGAAACCCAGATTCCAATTAACCCCATTTGGACTAGGATTTCCCAAATTTCTTATTATTTCCCCTTTGAAATTTGACAAAGTGTAGAGGTCAAGAAAAAGGTCCTTAAGTGTACTATCTCCCACCCAAAGGTCTTCCCAGAAACGAATTTTATTACCCTGGCCCACATCAAGTTGAATGGAATAAGGAATGTCGGGTAAATTTCAAAACTTGCTTTCCAAGGAGAAGCTAAAGAAACACGAGGGGCAACTTTTGCATCCCAGCCATTTCCATCCAAACCATGAATACTCTCAATGACTTTGTGCCATATCCTGTCTCTCTCAAAAGGGAATCTCCACAGCCATTTTCCTAACAAAGCCGAGTTCCCGAGTGAAATATTTCCTATTCCCAAACCCCCTTGATCCTAGGGCTTTCTAACTTGACCCCACTTAATCAAGTGAACTTCCTCTCCTCTCCTGGGTCCTAAAGGAAATCTCTCATGTATTTCTCTAAGTTCCTTGCTAATCTACAGGGTATTCTAAAGGTTGAAAGGAAATAAATAGGGAGGTTTGCCAAAGTGGCTCTAATCAAGGTTATCCTTCCACCTAGAGATATATAATTCCTCTTCCACAGAGCTAGCTTCCTAGCAAATCTTTCAATGATTGGCTTCCAGAAACCTTCTGACCTAGGATTACCTCCTAAAGGTAACCCCAAGTAGCTCATTGAACAACTTCTAATCTCACACCCCAAAATCTCTACGAATCTATGGAGTTCCCCTTCCTCTAGATTGACCCCTACAATGCCTGTTTTAGTCCAATTTATCCTTAAACCTGTCACCCCCACAAAGTTATCCAATAGCAATTTTAGGTTTACCACTCCTTCCTCATTACCACCCTCACAAGAAAATATAGTGTCATCTACAAATTGATGGGTAACAACCACTTGATTTCTACCTATTCTCCACCCTCTAAACAGTCCTTGGGAATTAGCTTTCGCCACCATTCTACTTAACACCTAAGCCACTATAGTGAAGAGAAAAGGGGATAAAGGGTCTCCTTGCCTAATTCCTCTCTCATCCGAAAAGAAATCCTTCGCTACACTATACCATTAATAAGATTTGAGTAATGGACAGAACTTAAGCATCCTCTAATCCAAGATCTCCATTTGGTTCCGAAGCCCAACCTTTCTAACATTTGAAGAAGAACTTCCCAGTTAACCATATCATAGGCTTTCTCTAGGTCCACTTTACAAACCAACCCTTTTTCTCTACCCTTTATTTTTTTTGCAACACACTCATTGGCTACTAGAATTTGATCCACAATCTACCTTCCTTCCAAAAAGGCACCTTGGAAAGATGAGATGATCGATGGTAGCACTTTCTTGATCCTTTCTGAGAGAACCTTTGCAATAATTTTATGTACACTCCCAATAAGACTAATTTGCATATAATCTTTAGGGGTTTTGACCTCTCTCCTCTTTAGGATTAAAGTGATAAAAGTGGCATTCACCCCTCGAGGCACCTCTCCTTTGAGAAAAAATTCATTGAACACTTCCAGAATATCAATTTTCATCCAATCCTAGCATTCTTGATAGAAGGCCATTGAAAATTCGTTCGGCCCAAGGGCTTTTGATCTTTCCATGAAGAAGATTGCATCCTTGATTTCTTAAAAAGTAAAATTCCTTTCCAAAAACAAGGAGTGCTCTTCTAAGATCCTATCCCCTTCCACTTCTGGTAGCTCTGTTGTCACCCCACTTGAACTTGTGAAAATTTCCTTGAAATGGTTTACAAAGATCCTTGTGATCTCCTAGCTCTCTCTTACTTCCTGACCCCCCTCCTCACTGAAGATTAAGTTTTTCTTTCTTCTTTCGTTTGCAATTGCATGGAAAATCTTAGTGTTACCATCTCCTTCAATAATCCATTGACACCTTGACTTCTGCCTCCAACGTATTTCCTCCTTTCTTAATATCTCTTCCAATTCTTGCTTGATTTTCCATCGATCCTCTCTTTCTTCTTCTGATAACATTCTGATAGCCTCTTTCTTGTCTAGCTCCTCAATCTTCTTCACTATGTTATCTTTTATTTCCTCTGCCCTCCCAAAATGCTCTTTATTCAACTCTTTTATTTTCCCTTTTATCCTCTTTAATTTCCATGCAAAGCTTAACATTTTCATACTCCCCAAAGGTCTAAGTTCCTACCACCATTCCTTCAATCTGGTTTTAGATGAGTGATCCTCAAACCACATATTTTCTAACCTGAATGGAGTAGGGCCTCCTCTTGGACTTTCCTTAATGGAAATGGGGCACTTATTTGAAGTAAAACTAGGTAGCCCTTTCACTACTATTGAGCCCCACAATTCTTCCCAGTCGGGAGTAATGAGAAACCTATCCAGCTTGGAACAAGTTGGGGGGGATTGAAAATTTGACCAAGTATAGTCCACCCTTAGCATCGTAGGTTCACTCAATTCAAGGGAATCAATTAAGTTATTAAACTTCCTCATGTTGGTAGTGATTCCTTGGTTTGGATTGTTTCTCCTGAAAATCTGATGACATTGAAATCACCTCCCGCACACCATGGTCCCTCCCAGATTCCCCTAATAGCACATAATTCCTCCCAAAAAGCCTCCCTGTCTATATAGGAGTTAGGACCATATACATTAGTTACCACCCATTCACTCCCATCAGATAGTCTTCTAACTTTTAAGGAGATTGAATATCTACCAATCAATTCCTCCACACATTCCATTTCCTCATTTCTCCAAATGGTCAAAATCCCTCCTGAGGCTCCCCATGATGGGACATACGACCAGCTTAGACGCCTGACTGCCCAAATACTTCTTACCCACCTTCTATTTAGCTCTGAAAGTTTGGTTTATTGATTCAATATCATATCTGGTCTAAGTATTCCTGATTATCCTCCTCTTTTTGGTACTTCCTAGGCCTCTTACGTTTCGGCTAACCATCTTCATTTCAACCTGTTTGTGACCCCTTATCAATAGCTGCCTAATATTCCCCTCTTTTCCTTTTCAGGCTCCCCTCTTCCTTCTCATAATTTATTCCACACTTAAGCTTCTTTAACTCACTTCGCTTTCTACTTCTTTTCTTTCCTTTTTTCCTCAAATATAACTTACTTCATTCTTCCTTCCCACTCTTCTCTTTCCTTCTAACTCTTCTTTCTCCTCCTGATTCAGCCTCCAAGCACCCACAGGGTGGTTTACTCTATTTTCATTATTCTCCAAAACCAGGGTTGGGTCAAATAGGTTTTCCAGAATTAAGAACCACATTCTAGCTCTTTCTTGTTCTAGGCTATTGTCTGATAGGTTCTCAGAATCTTGGGATGTGGCACTTTTCATTGAGAGATTCTTGGGAGGACTGGCATTGGTTGTACCTGCGCAAACACATGAAAATAATTTAGAGGGGTCTAAACAAGGACTCACAGACTGAAAAGGTAAACATGAAGAAGAGGGGTTAGGGACTCCCTGTGCCAGCAAGCATGAGTCCTTCCCTTTATCAATACCCATTGATTCGGAAACCTTGGTAGGCAACTCTGATATAACACCAATGTTATGTTCCTCCCGTGCTTCTTTGTCTGGGTTAGTATCAAGATTCGACAGTCCTTTATTAATATCTTGTCGTTGTGCCTCCCCTAGGATTTCTCCATCTTCCCTTCTGGCTGAAACTGAGTTCACCACTAGGATTGGGGCAGGACTATCATCGGATTTTTCTCTTGGAGCCACGCTGGCGTAGGTAGAGGGGTCTTCGAACAACAACTCTATTCCCAGCATTTCGTCGTCCCACAAGATGCACAGTTTAGCAGTGTTGACACTTCCAATACTATCTTCTAGCTCCGATTGATAGACCTTTCACTTGCCTTAGGTATTCCCAGTTGCTTTCCTTTGAACCCTTGGTTCGCTCGGTTCACCCATCGGTTTGACTAAATGGCGCAGGTTTAAAATTTAATGCCGTTTTACTACCTCTTCCAGCTGTCACCTCCACGAAAGATCTTTGAAAGGCCACACATGCATTAATTGACAACTCAGATTTAACCTCTTCATTAAAGCACAGGTTTCCAACTTTCGAATACGATGACTGTTCAGTTTCCTTTATTTTGTAAGAGCAGTCAAACTTCTTTGTTTCTTCTTCCCTTTCTTTGACCCTTGCCACGTCATCATCTTCTACCTCCCACAAGTTTCTCCATAGTCTCTCCTCCACCGACGAAAGCAACCAAACCACAATTTGAGAATCGCATATTTCCACCTCTACAGTTCCTGGGACTTCTTCCACTTTGATCCCTCTCAGACCCAAAACAGCCACACTGAGGTTTGAAGTATCCAAATCTTCCAAGACTCCTCCGCACATGGATGCGACTTTCTTAAAAATTTCAGGGGACCATAAGTTGAAAGGTGTGAAGAGAATTCAGATCTAGAAGAAACCAGATCTAGGGGTGTCAAGAATAGTCGACCCCCACCCCAAAGAGCCTCTTTTATATTAAAGAGATAAAAAGTATGTATGGTTACAAGAATGCCCTTACAAGGCTGAAAGATAAAAAGAACAAATAAAATAATAAGAACTATGATACTTTACAACAAGCACTACTCTAATAATGTACATCAAAATATAACTTCACACTCCCCCTAAAACTGATGCGTAGACATCAACATCAGTTTGCCCACAAGAATGAGATGTCGACTCTTAGTCATGGCCTTGGTGAAGATGTCGGCAATCTGCATGTGAGAGGCAACATGAGGAAGAGATATAGAGCCTGCAACAAAGAGGTCTCCAATAAAGTTACAATCCATTTCGATATGTTTAGTCCTCTCATGAAAGATAGGATTAGAACGATCTTGATAGCACTAGTGTTGTCAGCATGTAGAGGGATAGGAGTAGGAAGAGAAATCCCAAGATCAATGAAAAGTAACTTCAGCCAAACAATCTCGCTACATGTAGAAGACATAGCTCTATACTCAGCTTTAGTGGAAGACTTAGAGATAGTTTGTTGTTTCTTGCACTTTCAGGAGATGAGAGAGTTGCCCATGAAGACGCACCACCCAGTACTGGATCGGCGAGTGTCAGGGCAACCAGCCCAATCAGCATCAGCATAAACCCCCAACTATATGGATGATGAGGAAGAGAAAAATAGTCCCTGAGAGGTTGTGTCTCAAACACAACGGATGATGCGGCAAACTGCAGTCATATGAGGTTGTCTTGGGGCAAAGACAAATTGATTGATGACCTGAACAGCATGTGAAATATCAGGCCTGGTCATAGTAATATAGATCAAAAAGCCAACAAGTTGACGGTATAGGGTGGCATTAGGAAGGATGAGGCTTTCGGATTTGGATAGCTTGACATTCAGCTCCAGGGGGTATCAACATGTTTCTCATTAATGATTCCAGCTAGTTTGACGAGATCAGAGGCGTATTTTTGTTGACAAATAAAATACCCTCGACTGCTATGATGAACCTCCAAACCCAAGAAGTACGTGAGAGGATCCAGGTCCTTCATCTGAAATGAGTTATGTAGGGACTTCAGCTCATAAATGTCGTCATGGTCATCCCCTGTTAGGAGCATGTCATCAACATATAATAGAAGAATAGTAATACCCCGGGGTCTTCTCTTAACAAAGAGGAAGTAGTCAGAGGAACTCTGATTATACCCAGCTACAACAACATCCCGGAAGCGCTCAAACCAAGCCTTGAGTGCTTGCTTCAGGCCATATAAAGACTTCTTCAGGCGATAGACACATGAAGGATCACTACAATATCTACGCGAAAGTTTCATGTAGACTGTCTCCTTTAATTCGCCATGAAGGAACACATCCTTCACATCTAATTGATAAATAGTCTAGGAATAAATAGCAGAAATGGCCATAAGAGTCGAACTGTGGTGATCTTAGTGACCGGGACAAATGTTTCTTCATAATCAATCCCATATTCCTGATAGTATCCTTGAGCAACTAACCGAGCCTTATATCGATCAAGAGAGCCATCCGATTTCAGTTTGATCGTATAGACCCAACGGCTTTCAACAATAGAAGCATCTGGAAGAGCTGGCACAAGATCCCAAGTGTCATTCTTATGGAGAGCTTGAATTTTGGCATCCATAGCTTCTTTCCACTGAGAACTTCTAATGGCTTGCTGATAAGGTCTAGGGATATCTGTGGAAGAAAGTACTACAGAAAAGGAACTATGGTTTAAAGGAAAACCATAGCGGTCAGGAGGTCTAGAGATATGGGTAGAACGACGAAGTGGAATAACTGAACTACTATATGAAATAGGAAGATCTTGAGTCAAGGTATCACTTACAGAGGATATCTAAGATGAATGCTCTGGACTGGGTGGAAGGGGGATTATAGGCGCAGGAGCCGGGACACGTAGCCGCTTGCGGTGAAGACAAGAAGATCTCTATCGGTTGAGGAAGTAGTAGTGTCATTTGAATCAAAGTCCTACAAAACAGAGATGGAAGGAGCAGGCAATCTAGCAACCCCAACAAAAGAGATATGTTCAAAAAACACAACATTCCGAGAAATTCGAACACGACGAATAACAAGATCATGACACAAAAATCCTTTGTGGTCAAGACTATATCCCACAAAGGCACACATAGCAGACAGAGCAGTTAATTTAGATCGTTCACGAATAGAAAGATGAACAAAACAAAGACATCCAAAAACATGAAGGCTAGAGAAATTTGGGGGATAACCAAAAAGTTTTTGGAAGGGAGAGGTGTTGCCTAGAACAGAGGATGGAAGAAAATTGATCAAATGCACGGTTGTACTGGCTGCTTCTACCCAAAACAAAGTTGGAGTATGAGAAACCTGTAGTAATGTTCGCACAACACTGAGAATGTGTCCGTTCTTCCGTTCAGCTACACCATTCTGTTATGGAGTTCTTGGGCAGCTACGCTGAGACTGAATTCCATGACTCCTCAAATATGCCAAGAAGTCTCCATCTCTATATTCTCCCCCTGAATCTGAGCGGAGGATAGCCACATTGCACTTGAATCGATTTTGCACCATAGTATGAAACAATTTAAATGCATCAAAGACTTCTTATTTGTGTCGCAAAAAATAAATCCAAGTATATCAGGTACAATCATCTATAAATAATACGAAATATCTATACCCTAATCGTGAAGCAATAGAAGCAGACCAAACATCACTATGTATTATCTCAAAAGGTTTAGTGGCATGTTCAGATTTATGAACAAATGGTAAAACATGACTTTTATTCAAATAACACGTAGTGCAAGAAACATCAAAAGTATCAACAGGGGGAATTTTATTCTTAATCAAACCAAAGTCAGAAAAAAATTAATTTTTGGGAATATAGATGACCCAATCGTTTATGCCATAAATCCCAAACATTATTTCAATAACTCAACATAGAATCAGACAAAGAAGAACTAAGTAAAGTTGAGGATGCCCCCAGTTGAGACTTCCCGAATTCCAGCGCAAACAGACGACCCAGCCTATGCCCCTTCCCTTTCACCTTCCCAGTGTACTGGTCCTATATCAAGCAACCATCATAAGAAAAGGTGAGAACATTTCCTTCATCAAGAAGTTGACCAACAAAAATCAGATTAGTAGTAAGGTTGGGTACTAAAAGGGTTTTGGAGAGAGGAAAGGATTTGGTTGGTGACAATTTAAGGGACAGATCATTACTACCAATGATGTCTAACTTTTCACCATTAGTAGTAATAATAAGTTTATGGTGAGTTTTAGTGGAAGGGATTGGGTGGTTGAGGTAGGCTCCTGTCATATGGTTGGTGGCACCTGAATCTATAATCCAAGCATGTGAAGGGGAAGAACAATATGCAGAGAACTTACTAGACAAGCCAATAGCAGAGAAAGCAGAGGAAATAGCAGAAGATACTAGTTGTCGAACCCTTTCTTCATCCATGAGACTAGTTGATTCAACTTTCACTAAAGACTCACCCTTGGTAGATACAGTGTTTGTTGCTGGTCCATCTGTTGCCTGATAGGCCCGGGGCTGAGTCTTTTTCTGAGAGCCCTTAGCTGGTCGGACTGGACAGTCTGGAATGATGTGACCATGTTGCTTGCAATAGGTACACACACTCTTCTTCTTACAGTGAGATGCAATATGTCCAAAACCTTTACACTCATAGCACTAGGTTTTGGAGAGGTCCTTGGAGGTTGGTCTCTTACCCCCATGAGCAATAAAGGCTGTTTCAGCCCCAACTTCAGCCATCTTCCCATTGAACCCGGCTACAATGAGAAGTCTAGTTTCTTCTCTCAAAAGTTCCCCTAAAACAGAACTCATATCTGAAGTATTCCCCTACTCAATGTTGGACCTGATTATCTCATATTCAGGTCTAAGTCTCATCAAGAACTGAGTCACCTTTCTCTTCTCAAAGTGCTTTTGAAGATATTTCACACACTCAATTGGATCCGAGGGTTCAATGTGAACCATCTCATATTCAGCCCATAAATCAAGAAAACCAGAATAATACTCCTGTATCCTCCTATCTCCTTGGCTGTAAGAGAATATTTCTTATTCTATCTGATATTGCTTAGACACGTTAGACTGTTGATAAACTTTTTCTAGATACATGCACATCTCATATGCTGTTTTCATTCTCCTCATAGGTACAGATATATGATAGTCAATAGAACTCAAAATCCAAGAAACAAGTTTACCATTGTCCAACTTCCATTGTTGTAAAGCTTTGGCCCGGTCTCAGCTGGTTTGGTGACTGTTCCATTCAGATATCCTTCTAAACCCTTTCCCTCAACATAAAATTCGAAGTGGAACTTCCACATCCCATAGTTCTGTCCATTCATCTTTACAGGGATGATGTCACCTCTGTCTGAAGCCATTACAGCAAGACAATAGCACAAATAGGGTTCGGCTGAAGCTTAAAGAAACTAATTTGAAGTAAAACTTGATCCAAAGACAAGTGAAATAAGTTGTAATCAATCAAAGAGCGTCAAAAAACTAAGATAGAAACCCCTTACTTTCACCGGAGATTGTTCAAGATCCAAAACAAGGAAAAGTTGAACACATAGTCCAGAAAAGGAAAGTCTGGCCACAGCAGCCAAGAAGAAGAGTCCAGATCTCTCTCAAAACTTCACAGATCTCTGTAAAAATTTCAGCATATGTTGAGAAGGGCTAGGCGACAATTCCCTTCAATTCTTGCTGCAAACGGAGATCAAACGAGAGAGATCCAATAAAATCTCTCCCTATGTGCGCAGAAAACAGAAGAGAAGTTCCTGGATAGATCAAAACAGTCTAGGACTACTCGGCAGAGCTATAGGTTTTCAATAGATCACGAAGGCAAGATGGATCAGAGACAAAGAAGATTAAAGAGCAACCCGCTCTGGTACCATGTGAACAGAATCAGATCTAGAAGAAACCAGATCTAGGGGTGTCAAGAATAGTCGACCCCCACCCCAAAGAGCCTCTTTTATATTAAAGAGATAAAAAGTATGTACAGTTACAAGAATGCCCTTACAGGGCTGAAAGATAAAAAGAACAAATAAAACAATAATAACTATGATACTGTACAACAAGGACTACTCTAATAATGTACATCAAGATATATCTTCACAAAAGGAAGCCCTAAAACCTTAATACGAAAGACTTCTATGTGGTCTATGCGATTTGGGCTCGGAGTCCACTGGCTAATTACCATTACACCTTTGGTGGTCTGAAAAGAAAGAGCATAAATCTCTATTATGATTCGCCCTGCCCTTGAGTTCTGTTAGTTTGATAACAGCCAAGAAGAGAGAAGAAGAAAGAAGAAAGAAAGAGAGAGAGAAAGGAGGAGAAAAGGAGAGAAGAAAAGTCCGGTTTGAATGAGAGAAAATTACCTCTCCCATTCGGCTAGATATGTTTTATATTACTAACATAATGGAAAAGACACATGTGCCCTTACTTAAGTGAGGGACACTAGTTCTAATATAATATTATAGATCAGCAACCTCAACATAAGTATAAAGACAGAAATACCCCTACATACTCGACACTAACACTCCCCCTCAAGCTGGTGAGTATATATCATATAATCCCAACTTGTTACATATGTAGTCCACTCTTCGCCGACTCAACCCTTTAGTAAATAAGTCTGCCCACTGGTTCCCTGTGTTAACATATGCAGTGTCTATCACTCCATTCAGCACCTTCTCTCTCACAAAGTGACAATCAACCTCTATGTGCTTGGTTCTTTCATGAAACACCGGATTAGAAGAAATATGAACTGCAGCCTGATTGTCACAGTAGAGCTTCATTGGAGTGTTAACATTGTACTCCTGTAGAAGGTTCCTTAGCCACACTAATTCATAAGTAGTATGTGCCATAGCTCTATAATCTGCCTCTGCACTGCTTCTCGCCACGACTGTCTGCTTCTTACTTTTCCACGTCACCAGATTACCCCCAAGAAAAGTGCAATAGCCTGTAGTAGATCTCCTATCAGACATAGAACCGGCCCAGTCAGCATCAGTATATCCTTTTATTTCAAGTTTTCCACCACTTTTGTATATCAAACCATGACCAGGAGCACCTTTTAAATACCTCACAATTCTTAGAACCACATCCCAATGAGGAACCAGAGGTTTCTGCATAAACTGACTTACCATACTAACCGCAAATGAAATATCTGGCCGAATAATGGTTAGGTAGTTCAGTTTACCTACAAGTCGTTGGTATCTGCAAGGGTCTTCAAACACTTCACCCATATCACTGCTCAGCTTAGTATTTGTTTCCATAGGTGCTTCAGCTGGTTTAGCACCTAACAAACCTGTTTCCTCCAACAAATCAAGCACATATTTCCTCTGACACAAATTAATACCATGCTTAGACCTTGCTACTTCTATCCCCAAGAAATATTTCAATTTTCCAAGGTCCTTTGTTTGAAAATGTTCCTGTAGAAAAGTCTTCAACCTGTCAATGCCCATTTTATCATTCCCGGTAATAACAATATCATCTACATACACCACCAATAGGATTTTTCCTGCTTGAGAGTCATGACTAAAGACTGAATGACCAACTTGGCACTGTTTCATACCAAACTTCTTTACCACCTCACTGAACCTACCAAACCATGCTCGAGGAGACTGTTTAAGCCCATAAATAGCCTTCTTTAGTCTGCATACCTTACCATCCTCCCCCTGAGCAACAAACCCCAATGGTTGCTCCATATAGACCTCCTCGAGCAAATCACCATGCAAGAAAGCATTCTTGATATCAAGCTGATAGAGGGGCCAATCATACATAGCAGCAAGAGAGATCACAACACGAACCGAACTTTTCTTAGCAACTAGGGAGAATGTCTCTGTGTAGTCACTACCATAGTTTTGAGAGTACCCTTTTGCAACCAATCTAGCTTTCAATCGCTCTACATTACCATCAGGTAAATACTTAACAGTATAAACTCGCTTACAACCGACAACCTGCTTCACAGGAGAAAGAGTGGTGAGGTCCCAAGTATGATTATGAGTTAGAGCTGAGAGTTCTTCCATTGCACGGCACCATCTTGGAGAGGCAAGCGCTTCCTGGACATCCTTAGGGACAACAACTAAGGATAACAAAGAGATAAACAGGCGATGGGAAGCGGAAAGGTGAGTGAAACATAATTAGAAATAGGATGATGGGTACAAGTGCGTTAATCTTTCCGCAAGGCAATGGGAAGATCAAGATCAGATACTAGGTTTGGGGCTGGTGTGGAGACAACTGTCGGATCTATCGACGTTGATGGAGATGGAGGAGCAACAAGTACATGTGGGCGATGTGTATACACTTGACGGATAGGTGGTTCAATAGGTGGTGACACTAGAGGCAAGGACTTGATCACAGCTGGAACAAGAGGAACAAAATCCGCTACTGGAAGTGGAAGAGGAGGAGGTGATGTGGAGGAAGAAACATCACCAGACCCCAAGAAAAACGGAGTAGACTCAAAGAAGGTAACATCAGCACACACAAAGGAGCGTCGGGAACAAGGATGATAACACTTATACCCTTTCTGGTTCCGGGAATAGCCAAGGAAGATGCACTTAATGGATCGTGCATCTAACTTGTCCTTCCCGGGGCCTAGATTATGGACAAATCAGACACACCCAAAAACCCGAGGAGAAGGAGGAAATAGAGACAAGGTAATGAATGGGGAATGACCATCAAGGATAGACGTGGGCATCCGATTAATCAAGAAGCAAGAAGTAAGCACCGCATCACTCCAAAAGGGTTTGGGAACATTCATGTGATGCATGAGGGATCGAGCTATTTCCAAAAGATGACGATTCTTTCTCTTAGCACCCCATTTTGTTGTGGGGTGTAGGTACATGAGGTCAGATGTATAATGCCATGTTGGTCCAAGTATTCTTGAAATGATGAAGAGAAATATTCACAGCCATTATCAGAACGAAAAATTTTAATGTGAACACCAAATTGGTTGTGAATCTCAGCATAAATATTTTAGAAGATGGTAAACAATTCACTCATTTCTTTCATTAAATAGAGCCACGTCATCCTTGAATAATCATCAACAAAAATGACAAAATATCTATATCTATTGTATGACATCACTTTATAAGGATCCCAAACATCTGAATGAACCAAAGAAAAAGGAGTCGACACACGGTTATCAACCCTAGGACTAAAGGGAACACAATGATGTTTCCCCAACTGACACGACTCAATCTAAAACAGAAAGTTGACTCAACGAAGGAACCAAAGCCTTCAAAACTTTCAGCGAATGATGACCAAATTGACAGTGCCACTAGAGAGGAGAGAACGATGACTAGAGAGCTATTGATATTCTTCCACCACCGTCAAGATAATACAATCCACCAGTTTCATGCCCTCCACCAATCTTCATCCCCGTCTTGAGATCCTGAAAAACACACAATGAAGGGTAAACAGTAATAGAGCAATTGAGTGACTTGGTCAACTTACTAATAGACATAAGGTTAAACGGAAATTTAGGGACATACAAAACTGTGGGTAAAGATAAGGGGGTCATGTTAACATTGCCAACACCACAAATGGAGGTTGTGGAACGATTAGCGAGGGTAACAAATTGTGATGTTGAGCAATGAGAGAGGGAAGAAAACACACTTGAAGTTCCAATCATGTGATCGGAGGCTCCAGATTCAATAATCCAGGGATTGGGTGTGGATGCCAAACAAGCCATACCTGAGTGTGTGAGAGTAGTTGTGTTCTGTTGAGATGTGGATTGGACAAACCTCTTATACTTATCACGGGGAACACTCACCATCTCCTTCCCGGGAACATCTTTGGATGTAGGAGGCATCTGATCAACCGAACGACTCTCTTGTCTAAAATTGGTGTCACTAGTCATGGCATGATTGGCTCAAGTTTAGGGTGGACCATGCAAGTCATAGCAATAATTAATGGTATGTCCATCCATACCACAATGAGTACACCTCCTTGGACCCGAACAACGTCCTTTGCCACAGGCTCCCCCTAAATCTCTACCTCCATTACGACCACAACCACGGTTATATGTAGGTCCACCACCACCACTTTGGCCATATACCGGACCACTACTACCACTACGGCCAAACTAAGCTCCCCAAGCTCCACCTCTAACACCACGGCCCCTCGATACTACAAAGGTTGATCTATCAGAAACATTTAGAGTCTCAGTAGATCCAATGAAAATCCTCCGAAGTCGAGCAAACACCTCTTCTAAGGAAGGGAGAGCTAACCCGCGTAGTATCTGAGCCCGCACTGGTTCATGCTCAGATTTCAGCTCCACCGAAAATCAAGTCACATCAAGTTGTTCTCTCTGTTGTCGCTGAATTTTGACATCAGAAGTGAGTGGGTGATAAACATTCAACTCATTACGAATGTTTCTCATACTAGCATAGTACTCCTCAAGACTCTGATTGCCCTGTTGCAGATTAAAGTATTCCTGATACAACTGATATACTCTAGTTGTATTGTCTTGATCAGAATACAACTTCTTAGCATGGTCCCACACATCTTTGGCAGTGTCAAGAAACATGAAATTTACACTAATCTTGGGTTTCATACTATTCCATTACCACGTGATAATCTGTGCATCCTCTTGTTCCCAGTCATCATACTCATGAGAATCAGTGGAGGGTTTTTCCTCCCTTATGTGTTTCACCTTCTTCTTTGCCTTCAAAAAAAGTTCTACAAATTTAGCCCAAGGTACATAATTCTCTCCATTCAGTTTAATGGAGGTCACTTGAACATTCAGGTAGTCTATGGGTATCATCACATTAGATTTTCTATCACTGCTATCTCCCATTGTTGAATTCTGTTATTACTGAATTCGGCACACTGCATACTAGACCACACCACACACTGATCACACTGAATTCAGCACTTGTTATTGCTAAAGATTGCACTCTTTACCCCACGACTACTTGAAATCTCACCACACTATATGATGACCACTCCCCCTTTGAATCACACTAAAAACAGCATAAACCCTAGCACACTACAGTCTGAAATCCCACCATATGATCTGAAACATACTTCTTATTTGATTCATAACAAAAATATGCATAGAAATCTCTTACCTCATCACCTGAAAATCAAACCACACAAGACACCCACTGCACCACACGAATCAACCCTCTTCTCTTCATCGATTAGGGGAGGGCTTCTTATAAACCATAGCAACCGACCACGAACAGCACAACTAGAGGCATAGAGACCTCCAAGGGAAGAGGGCGACCACTCCTTTCCATCCCTTTCCCTTATCTCCAATTGATGACAGAGAAATCAAGAGAAAACCCTAGACTGGGTGCCCTTTCCCTTTCCCTTAGTTGTGCTCTGATACAATATTATGATTCGGCCTTCCCTTGAGTTATGTTAGTCTGATAACAGCCAAGAAGAGAGAAGAAGAAAGAAAGAGAGAGAGAGAGGAGGAGAAAAGGAGAGAAGAAAAGTTTGGTTCGAATGAGAGAAAATTACCTCTCCCATTCGGCCAAATATGTTTTATATTACTAACATAATGGAAAAAGCACATGTGCCCTTACTTAAGTGAGGGACACTAGTTCTAATATAATATTACAGATAAGCAACCTCAATATAAGTATAAAGACAAAAATACCCCTACAGACTCGACACTAACAATCTCCTCTACCATCTTACCCACTTCTAACAGAGCCTTGTCTGCCCGAAAGGGTCGCAAATTGAAGGGACCTTCAAACTTCAATTTATGTTTCAATTCTCTGCTATCGAGCTCCATTTGGATACCTTCTTGTTTGCATAGACTACATACATTTTACTCCAATCCTTACCATTCCCATCTTTCTCCTTTCCCCGACCTATCTTTGATTGGATTGCCTCATCGTGGCTGGCCTGGGTTTTCCTTGCTTGCTCCTTGTTTCTCCACAAGAAATCCTGCAACTCTTTCACAAACATGGTCCAACCTTTGCTTTGGTTTTCGAAGGGGATACATATCATTTGTTTTTTGCCCAGTCCGAACCACTTTGTGACTGTGATGAACCACCCTTTCCTATTAAGCCGTTGTTTTGCTTCAAAAACCTTTCGGTTGTCAAGGCGACAAAGTGACCTTGGAGGCTCACCTTGCCCAGTCACCTAGCAGTTTTGTGCACTGGGTTATAAAATACCTTTATATTTTTAATTTTTTGACATTATAATTATAAAATAGACATTATTAAACTAGAATATTCATTTTATGTGTTTATATACTAATTTCCTTTTATTATTTTCTTATTTTCTTAGGGTTTAACCAATGCAACATTGCTAACTAATGTATTGAACCCATGGTTCACAGTATTGATACACCTCTATGTATTGGTAGAGGTGTATCGGTACTTATAACGATACTCCCCCTATTTTTTTTATTTCTTTGGTTTTCAATATCATTTTTAAATATATATTATTTAAAAAATGGGTCCCCCAAAAACACTTGTAAACAGGTATCGGAACCCCAAAGATACAATACAATACACCCGATATGGGGCGTATCATATCGAAATTTTGATCCTTGATTGAACCCTCAAAATTTTCAAAACCTGAACCAATAAGCAAAGGAAGAACTTAAAATTTTGTCTAATCAACACATTTTCTTCTTCCATGTCTTCTTCTTCTTCCACCTTTTCTTTTCTTCTTTCCTATAACAAAAGTAGGGGTTCAGCCCCTATATTTTTTGAATTTTCTTTACTTTGTTCTTTTTCTTCTCATAAAATGTTGATTTTCTAGACTTAAACATGAAACTTATACTATGGCTACATCCAAGAAACCTTTTAACCATACAACCACATCCTTCGGTAGGTACATGGAAGCTCTTTTCTCTTCTCTGATCCTCCTTGACTTCACTTCCTTGAACTTAAAAAATCTTGCTTCAACGGAAACTTCCTTTCTCCATCTCCCCATTGATTCGAAGCTTCCTGTCTCCATTGCCTTTCTTTATCAGCTTCAATTGTTCTCTAAGTTTCAAACCATGCACACCTTTCTGGTAGCACACCAAAATTTTCCCACATGAAAAAACTCATGATGGGATGAATTAGTAGTCAGCAAATTTATAGGAAGTTGAGGGACATGCAACACACTATTCAGGTTAAGGCCATGGGGAAGGGATATTGATCCTTGGCCTGCAATGGAGGAGAATGATCCATCTACAAGCCTCACTTTATCCCTTTTTGACAAAAGGCTATAAGTTTGAAACAAGTTCGGCTTACCGGTCATGTGGTTAGAGGCCCTTGAGTCAATGATCCAAGGGGAGTCGGTGGTAGTGGTGGCATGGAATGCACAGGCCGCATTACTTGATGTAGACGCAAATGAAGTAGGAGTACCAGTAACTGAATTATCCATAAGCCCTACCATATGACTCCAAGTGATTTCTGAAGGAATTCATGATATCTTCCTTGGGGTTAGAACTAGTGAAGTGGTCCCGAGTAGTACTAACAAACTATCTTGGGTTGCCACATTTGTTGCATTGTGTTGTATTCGACTTCTTCTGACCTTGCACTTTACCTTGTTCTTGGTTCTTCACTGCCCACTTGGACTTCCCATGAATCTCCCCAACATGTCTCACGTGTATGTCTTGAGCGCCGACAGTGGGTACAAAACAACTTGTCTTTATCATCAGCCTACTTGTTGCTCCCCCTTAGTTGTAACCATCACACTTAGCCTACTTAGATTAAACAAGGTCATACACCTCTTGAACTGAAGGTAACTCTTTACTCCCTAAGATCTGAACTCTCAAAGGTTCATAAGCAGGGTTTAGTCCCAACAAGAATGCAAAAACCCGCTGCTGAGAAACCAGCTTCTTATAGGCCTTGGTATCATCTTCATGTTTCCATTTTATAGCCTGATAGTGATCCAAATCTTTCCATACTGAAGTAAGGGCTGAATAATAGGCGGACAAACTACGATTCCCTTGTTTACAGGTTAAAGATTCAGCTTGTACCTGGTAATGCCTTTGCTCAGAATAGGTGGTTTTGGTCTGTTCCCAAATCTCACCAGTAGTGTCTACCCACATAAACTTCTTCACAACAGGTTCCATGGCTGCAAGGAGCCAAGACATCACCATATGAATCAAATTGATGGCTAAGCAATTCAACCATTCAAATCAAATTGATAAACCTATAAAGTCTTCACCTTACCAAAACCCTTTTTTGTACCTAAGCTTACCACTGATTTAATTCTTGTTGAAGCTAGTTGAGAATGGTAATGTTGTTTCATTTTTTCATGATGGTTATTTAATACAGAACCAACACACTAGAGTAGTGAAGGGGAAGGGGCATAGGCTGGAGCAGTTGTTTGCCTTGGAATTTGGACATTCACTAACTTTATCTTCTTCTTGTTTGCTCTCTACTACTTTGAATTCTGAAATTATTTGTAGAAAAAAATTTGTGGCATCTTTGGCACAGGTGCGTAGGACATCCTTTTGCTAATAAACTCGACCTTTTGTTTCAATCTGGGTGTTTGACTTCTAAGAATATTTCTTTCAATAATATTGAGGGTGGGCCTTGGCACTACGGTTTGGGTTGCTCCATTGCAACCTTGGTGACTGGGGTTCAAATCTTTGGAACAACCTCTCTGTATGTGCAAGGGTAAGGCTGCATCCCAAGACCCCCACATTGGTGAGCACCTCATGCATTGGGTTGCACTTTAATATTGATAATCTTGCATCTCTTATTGTTTGAAAAAAAAAGTCGTGTTACCTTTTCCTTCTAATTCTGAGCACAATACTATTCCTTTTATTTATCGGCGATGGGATATAAATACTTCATTTTATTTATTGATGATTGTATCAAATACACATGGGTATATTTTTTGAGAAAGAACTAAGTCTTCCCTACATTTAAATTGTTTATTGTCATGGTGAAAACCCAATTTAATGCTTCGATGAGAGTTTTGCATTTTGATTCAGGGGGAGATCTTGCCCTAGTACCCTGCAATAGAATGGGGTGGTAGAGCACAGGCATGGACATATACCAAGTGTAATGTGAGAACCCTTGTTTTTGACTCCCATGCACCTAGTTCCTTTTCGGTGGAGGTGGATAGCTTCATGTGTTTGGATGTGTTTGTTTTGTTCATCTCCCTCCTTACAAATGCACAAAGCATTCACCACAAGCGACTATGTGTACTTTTGTGGGGTATAGCCCTAATTACAAGGGTTTTCTTCGTTATGATCCCAAACTCTATCAAGTTTGTGTCTCTCTGAATGTTATTTTTCTAGAAAATATTCTTTCTTCGATCATATGGGAAAATCAACTACTCCTAGCTCCTCCTTATATTCCTTTGATTTTGCAGGGTTTGTGGATTCTCCTTTTCAATTGTTCCAATTAAACACCCCTTCTAGGCATACATGAAGAGCCATCTGATTGCTCCAGCACCGACATCCTTGCCCCCCTTCACTACCATTGATTCATCACCTTTGTTAGATCCCCCTTTGTGTCGCTCTACTTGTATTTCATGCCCATGTGAGCACTATGGCTTCCCTTCAGGCCGCAGTTCTTTTTTAGTTGTTTTGTCCTTTACAAAATTCCAAAGAATTACCAACAAGCTATGGCTGTCCCACATTGGACGGAAGCTATGAATACTGAAGTTCAGGCTCTATTAGAAAATGATACTTGGGAACCGGTTCATCCTTTCCCAAATGCCTCAGTTATTGGAAGTCATTGGGTATACTCGACGAAATTAAAGTTTGATGGAAGCCTTGATAGGCATAAGGCTCTACAAGTTGCACAAGCAAGAATATGGCATTGACTATGAAGAAACATTTGTTCCCATAGCAAAGATGACTGTTAAAAATGCCTTCTTGCATGGGGATTTGAAGGAGATAGTTTATATGAATCTGCCTCTTGGGTAAAGTGTTGTACCTGTGTTAGTATGTCATTTGAAGAAGTCTTTGTATGGTCTTAAACAAGCTCCTAGAGCTTGATTTGAAAAACTTCAGTCCACCATTTACTGATGCAAGGTTTACTCAAAGCTCTACTGACTATGCTTTGTTCACTCTTAATAGTCCATGTGGCATCACTCTATTGTTAGTTTATGGATGGCATTCTAATTACAGGAGATGATGTTGATGGCATATCCTCTGTCGTACTTCTTGGGTTTAGAAGTGACTTGCTCTAATCGTGGATACTTTGTCAATCAGCATAAGTATGCTCCCTATTTGGTAAATTCAGTCTCCTTGACAGATGATAAACAGTTCATTACTCCTCTTGAACTTAATCATAAACTCTCTAAGGAGGATGGTGAACCTCTTCCTAGTGCTACTAATTATTGATGTCTTGTTGTTAGTTTTATATATCACAACAATGACTTGGTCAGACATCTCATATGCCATTCAAATTGTTAACTAGTTTGTATTTATTGGAAGCTCTATCAACAATTCTTCAAGCTATCCAATATGTTCGGTGGACTCTATCTCATGGCCTCTTCTCTTTATCTTCCCTGCTTACTCTTAAGGCTTATGTAGATGCAGATTGCATTGGGTGCCTAAACACTAGATGGTGTGTCTTTCTTGGAGATTCTTTGATCTCATGGAAGTGTAAGAAACAACAAATTGTCTTTAAATCCTCCACTGAAGTAAAGTATTATACCATGTCTTCTAGTTGTAGTGAGTTGGTGTGGCTGCACACTCTCTTAGATGATCTTGTCCTTCTTTATCCCTCCTCGATCCCTCTCTATGCGAACAATGTTAATGCAATCAAGATTGCCTCCAATTCGATATTTCATGAAAGAACCAAACATATTGAAGTTGACTGCCATTTTATTAGGGGTCGATATCTTGCTAGTAACATCACTCTTCCACATGTGTCTTCGGGTCTTCAACTGGCAGATCTCTTCACCCCCCAAAGCTTTAACACATGCTCGATATCAATTTCTCAGTGATAAACTAATGTTTATTCCTAGGCATCAGATTGAGGGGGGTGTAGAGATATGGGGTGATTCCCCTTGTGGGACTATGTATACATTGTACATCCTTTTGTATATTATTTCTTTTCTTTTCTTTCTTTGTAATGTGAGGGGCACTTTTGTCCTTTCACACCTTTGTAAGTAGAAAGGTTACTAGTAGCTGATTTGTCCATCTGGCGCAAGGCCCTACCACATGATTCCAAGTGACTAGAGAAGATCATAATGTCTTCCTTGTGGTCAGAACCAATGAAGTGCTCTCGAGTAGTATCAGTTGGCACCCCAACAAACTGAGTTTCTTGAGTTACCACATTGGCTGCATTGTGTGCTGTATTAGGCTTCTTCTAACCCTGTACCTTACCCTATTTTTGGTTCTTTACAGCCCACTTTGGTCTCCCATGGAGACCCCAACATGTGTCACATGTATATCTTAAACGACAGTAGTGGGTGCAGAACAACTTATCCTTATCATCAGTCCTGGAGTCACTTTTCTTTCCCATATTATTTCCACTCATTGCAGCTAATGCTACCTGTTGCTCCCCCTCAGTTGTAACCATCACACTCTACCTACTTTCGTCAAACTGAACAAGGGAATACACCTCTTGAACTGATGGCAACTCTTTACTTCCTAAAATCTAAACTCTAAGGGGTTCATATATGGGGTTTAGTCCCAACAAGGCAAAAACCCGCAGTTGAGAAACCAGCTTCTTAAAAGCTCTAGCATCATCATCATGTTTCCATTCTATAGCCTGATAGTGTTCCAATTCCTTCCATACTGAGGTCAGGGCTGAATAATAGGCTGATAAGCTACGGTTTCCCTATTTATAGGTTGAGGATTCAGCTTGTAACTGGTAGATCTTAGCATAGTGCCTTTGCTCAGAATAGGTGGTTTTTGGCCTGTTCTGATATCTCATTTGCAGTGGCTGCCCACATAAAGTTCTTTTTCACATCAAATTCCATGGTTGCAAGAAGCCAGGACATCACCATACTGTTTTTTTGGTCCCACCGATCATATTCAGCAGTCCCACTCTTGGGTTCTTTCACCCTTCCATTTGTGTAACCAACTTTTTCCCTTGCTGTTACATAAAGTTTTACAACTTTGGCCCACTCTAGATAGTTCAGACCATTTAAAGGAGTAATTGGCATAGGGAACATCATACCTTCAGTCCCCATACCTGCTGTCCTATGGGCTAATGTAACCCCAGATGAGGCAGAATCATCATTCACCACTTTCAAAGGCAGGTCTACAAGTCAAAAAACAAAACTGCAGGTGCACAAGACCAGTCCTCACACCAGTACTACTTCTAACAGTCACAATTAGGGCACAAAACTCCACACACTGCTTCTGAAAACAGGCACACAATACTGAAGGGCTACTGGCAGCAACTAAACAGTCCAGGAATAAGGAGTATACTGCTGTAATCTCGGCACTTCACACACCAATTTAAATGCAGTACATACCTGTGACAAAGGGGATCACACACCCCTGTACAGCACCTGTATGAAGGTGCAAAAATCACGATTGAGCCTTCACAGCATCAGCGAAAGGAAAATAAGGAAGCTTCACAGCATTGGCCTCCTCCTACTAGGGTTACCTTGGTGCTAAGACCAAGGAAGAACCTAGAAGAAGTGACAAAAAATAGTTCTGATCAGTCCAATTAGGCTTTTTGTCTTCATAGTCCAAGAAATCTGACGCCTGGGTCGAATGGATACAATTCAGCGGAAAAAACAACTCCTATTGCCCATAGTTGTGCTCTAATACCATGTTCTCTTACAAGAAAAGAGGAAGAAGAGAGGAGAGAAGAGAGAAGAAGAGAAGAGGAAGAAAAATTATATGAGTCAAAAGAACAGGGATGGTGGCACCCAGCTTCTATTTTATCTTAATGTGATATAACAAATAAAATATAAAGAATTACAAGAAGGTCCCTGGCACACACCCTAAAAATAAAGAAAAGAACATGCTGACAGTAGCCTAGGTTGACAGCATTCTAACATCAGAAGTAAAAAACTTAAATCTAACAACATCCTTCTTATCCTCCTTTATGTCATTTTCCTTGTCACCCCCAAATTTTGGTTTAACTGCTACCAAAGCTGATTCCATAGGCTCAACGTAACCTTTCTCCTACTTTCTTCACTATGCACTAGAGTATTGGCTTGTGATTACTTGAAAGAAGAAGAATTGTTTACTGTATTAGAGGTTTGAAGAGAAGAAGAGAGAGAAAGAGAAAGAGAGAGGAGAAAAAAAGAAGGGGTTCAGTAGTGAATGATCTGCTGCCCCATACACTCCTTTATTTATAGCTTTTAGGATCCTTACAAGAATTGGAAATAAACAAAAATTAGAAACAATAAGGCCAGCCTGCCCAACTTAATAGAAATTAGAAACTACTAAAAAGAAACTAGAAACTACTAATAAAAGAAATTAGAGACAACTAGGTGTTGGTACGGAACCACACACACTAGAGCCTAAGTGTGGGTATGGAACCCCACACTTGTGGCTAACCAACTATTTCTTCATGATTAGGTCACACTATCCCTGGTGAGTAGCTATTGTCTCACAACATCATACTCTGAATTCAGACCAGCTAGGAATTCAAAAATTCTATTGGTTTCAACCTGTTTCCTATAGGTGTTTGCATCCTTTTGGCTTTCCCAATCAATAGTTTCCAGGTGATCAATTTCATGCCATAAAGATTTCAGGGTGGAGAAAGACTGAGATTGGCTTCTCCCCTTGCTTTAGAGTATTTACTTCACATTTCAGCTCATAGGCCCTAGCAACATTGAGTGGCTGAGAGTAGGTCTCCATCATTTCCCAAATCTCCTTATAGCTGTTTTTACCCACAAGTAATTTCGGCTAATATGGGGTTGCATAGAGTTACACAGACGAGTCCTAACCAAATAGTTCTCTTGAACCCATTTGATATATGAAAGGTCTTCCTTGGCTGGTTTCTTTATATCTCCAATTCATATAACCTAACTTTCCTCTGCCCCCAATTGCCATCATGGCTGACTGAGCCCATTCCAAGTAATTAGAACCATCAAATTTAACAGTAGTAATCTGAAAACTGTTCTCTGCCATGTTTCCAGCCCCCAAAACACTTTTCCCTTAAGTCTTAAACTCAGCTCCTGTCATTTCTCTAAGGGATTTAGGGTTCATTCGAAAATGATATCAGTCATGTCTGATTGTAGGGTTAAGAGCAAGGTTCAAAGTATCGACACAGGCCCATACGCCGGTATCGGTACTTTTTTTTAGGTTTTATTTATTTTTTTCGAAACCAGTTCAGAGGGGTCAGTTTAAGGCCCGACTACCCTCTGAACCAGTGTCTGACCCGATTCAACCCCTGGAGGGGCATATCAGGAAGCCATCAACACGATACATATCGGCTGATACTTTGAACCTTGGTTAAGAGGAAAACTCTGAGAGAACAGAAAAAATCTCGGCTGCACCTTATAAATAAGTCACAGTCAGGTCTGATCATAGGGTCAAGAGAAAACCCTAAAGAAACACTGAGAAAACAGAGAAAACCTCAGCCACTCCTAGATAGGTCTAATCAAGCTATCACTGGTGTCGATCTCAAGGAAAAATAGAAACTTACCCAGAAAAATCTGATCACCACTTCCAATCTCAATTTGAACCCTAATCTTGATCTTTCTTATTCTTCTCTGATTCTTCCTGATTACCAGACACTCTCCAAGCCTTCTACAAGCCCTTGGACAACTGCTAAACCCTTCCGGTAACCTCCAAGAATCAGCCAATGGACAGATCTTGCTAGACTTCCAGTCCTAGGAAGTTCTCATGTAGTCGGCTGGATTAGACACAGATGAGAAACCCTAGATCACTCTGATACCAAGTTGGAAAATCAGGACTAATCAGTCCAATTCTTGATGTAAATTCAATGAAAAGAAAAGAAGAAAGAAGAGAGAATAGAGAGGAGAGAGGAGAGAAGAGAGATGAGAAAAAGGGTGTGTGGGTCTCCTTTAGTTGCTGCCCCACTCCACTATTTATATTAACATTAAAATATAAGACTGAAATTACACTAATGCCCCTACTGCTTACATAAGCAAATAACTATCAAAAACTAACATTGCTAACAGCAACCTAACAGCAAACATAAAGCAGGAAATAACTAACAGCAGTAATATAACTGACAGCAATATAACAGCACTAATTATTGCTCTACATCTTTACACATAACAAGCAGAAGAAAAGACGTCCAATGAAAAGAGATAGAGAATGGCATAGATTATGTGCCTTTATCTTGTCAACAACATCTTCCTTCAATGCATTTATGGTGTGAGTAGCTCCTAGCATCTTTGCATTATGAAGCTTCTCATCCTGAATATCAACAGCAATAATTTCAGAAGCACCAAATGCTCTAGCTACCTGCAAACAACTGCAACATGCAATTTAGTCATAACCATGTTGAAAAGAAACCAACCAAAATGAACATATCAGCAGCCAAAATGGCATACAAACTTGATCAAGATCATAACATTTATTGTTTTTTTTTTCTGATAAGTGACAAATAACAATAGCATATATTATTGTTAAGGAATAAAAGGATCAATAGACCCATTGTTTAGCTATATAAATAAACTGTATCATGCTCATCTACCATGCAAAAAATAAATAAAATAAACAGATTTTCTGCCATGGTCACAACAAAACTTAATATTGCAAAATATAAATATTTGCATGCAAATATCAGTAGTAAAATAGTACCTATAACTACTCTCCTAAGAATCTAGGACTCGCCACAATTTTTGTGAGAAAGGATCTTTATCTGCTCTGGTGGTGCTAATGTGTTTTGGTGCTACTCTAGCTGTGCTAATGTCTTATGACATAATAGGTTTTCAAACATGAGACCACTTCGAATTTCTTCCACTGAAAATATGCTCATGTGAACCTTTGTGAAAACATCAATAAATAACACAAAATATTTATACCACAATAGAGATATTCTCAATGCAAGCCCCCATATATTACCATGAATAATATCAAATGGTGAAGTGCCAATAGGAGAATGACAGAAGCTAGATAAATGATTTTTGAATAAAGAACAAGCAACATGAGATTTATCAACTAAACTACAAAAGGCAGGAATTTTCATCAAGCACCATCTTCAAAAAAAAAGTCTCTGAATTCAGGTTGCCAAGTCTACAAAGCCAGATATTATAGAACCAAAAGTGAAAGATGTCAAAAGATGTGAGAGGGAGGGAGCATAGGATAGTAAGAATGTTCACTGTAGAGATACCAGATATTATAGAACTAACACTAGTCAATTGTCAAGAAATAAACTTGAAACATGGTGCATGTCCTTCCAAATTATGTACTATTACTCCTAATGGTTTTGTTTTAGGGATTTAGGTTGCTTAACCCAGGAAGGGCATCTTCATTTCCCAAAGTAAATACATATGAGGTGTTGTTTTGTTGGTTTGAAGTCTAAAATCTGAATGCTAGGTTATGAAAATGGACAATTTACTTTTTTTTGATAAATGGATAATTTACTCCACAATTGAATTTCAGAAATGGGGTGGTCTCCCCTTTTGCCAAATGGATAATTTACTTTTTTTGATAAAAGGAGTGGTCTCCCCTTTTGCCAAATGGCAGTATTTCCCTTTAATATATAAGATTCCTCATTGAAAATTCTCAAATTACAAGGCACCCCAGTGTTGCTCAGAATTGCTTAGACGCCTTGACAACTATGCTCATATACTCATGCATTCATGCTTCACATGCACACACATCTCATAAGCTAATACTTATAACTAATGTTCAAATGCTTTGTATGTCATATGCTAGTACACTTAACAAGTTCACACTAGTGACCTACAACTTATACTTCACATACTTGCATACTCGTGTTTCATAGACTTACACTTCACATCCCTTATGTTATTTATTCATGTATGCTTAGCTCTACTACCCCAATACCAACAACATGACACTTCTTATATTGACTCAACAATACACCTAGTGGCTTCGCACCAATAACATGGAGGCTAATTTCAAAAACTCTTATAATCTCGTATTACTCATCACGCAATACCAGATTTGACAGTTTAAAACATAAGAATTGTTCAATTTCTTGCGTAATTAGTTTAAACTTAAGATACTCCCAAGGGGCTAACTTTCCAAAACCCCTCAGAATTTTGGGGGCTAATTTTTCAACAATATTTCACAATCGTTGGAAACAAGATGCTCACATAATTTCTCCAAATTTTAGAAGATTTTTTTTATCAATAACTGTGGATTGAATTAATATTAAAAATATGAGAAAATTACAGGGCAAGGGGGCTAAACAATCTTATCTCCCAAGAACGACCATTAAGCATCAAAAGAACAAAAATTACAAGACAGCCCAAAAAACAGAATGTCTGTTCACCCCTTGTCTAGCTAGACAATCTGCCAAAGAGTTTGCACTTCTTTTTACCCTTTTGTATATTTCCATGTCCTTAGTCAGCCACTTGAATTTCCTCTTTTCATTACTGTAATTCCAAAGTCTAAGACTATCCTCTTTCAGCCAGTTTACCACCACTTCAGAATCTCCTTCTATGATCAACTTGTTAATATGCATATCTTTGATTCTTTGTACCCCTTCAAGAGCTGCAAGAATCTCGGCTCTCAAAGAATCTCCCACCCAACTGGTCCAGAATACATAGCTAACAGCTTCCCTTGTTCATCTCTTATTACTCCTATTCCGAATGGCCCTGGATTGCCCAAGCTGCTGCCATCAAAGTTCAGTTTAACAAAGTCATGGGGTGGGGGGATCCAACAAACATTTGAGGCCTTCCTCATTGGAACAAGTTCTGCTATCTCCTTCCACTTTCTTTGCAGCTCATCAACTGAGAATTCTGTGAACAAAGCCAAGGTTTTTAGCCAGTGTATAACCTTAATGTGGATGACCTCCAGCATTGCTTCCAAACTTCTCTCCTTATCTGTAAATATTCGTGGATTTCTCTCCTCCCAAATAGTCCAACAGACTGCAGCCCTCATACACCTCCACATAAACTTGGCCCTTTTTGTTGGCCGAAATGGCATACATGTGAATAGGCTTTGCACATTCGAAGGGGGGTCCACTTGCACCCAAACAAAGAAGTACACCACTCCCAAATGATGTTAGTGAACCGACAGGAGATTAGAAAGTTATATCCAGACTCACCATCAGCTTTACAGAGGACACACCAATGAGGACAAAAACAACTATTGGGTCTTTTTCTTTGAAGTAAATCTGCTGCGTTAACTCTTTCTAGAAAGGCTTCCCAACAGAAACTCCCAACCTTAGGAGGTATAGGATGACACCACACCTCTTTAACAGGGAAAGACAAGCCCGGAGAAGAAGAATGTGTGAGAGCACTAAAGAAAGAGGCACAAGTGAAAGAACCAGAGGGGGTGAGAGTCCAAATTCTACTATCTGCCCTTGTTGGCTCTAGGAACACCCCTTCAAGAATGGATAACAGTGATGAGATACCATCAAGCTCTGTGTCCCTGATATCTCTTCGCAAACCCAAGTTCCAGCCGACCCCAGAAATAGAACTAGAAGGAACAATGAATGAAGACACCGGTTCATTTTTAAAAGTGGAAAGGGCAAAAAGGCTTGGGAATTGGTCTTTTAAGGAGGAATCCCCAATCCAAACATGTTCCAAAAAATTAATGAGATTGCCTGAGTGCAAGTCATACCTGATCCATGGAAAGAACAAAGGTAAAATAGCTTGAATAGCTTTCCAAGGAGATGCTCTTATACTCCTTGCCAAAATTTTAGGGGATAATTTCTCCTAATTTTTCTCATACTTCTCTAAAAATAGTCAAATAAGCAGCCTTTATAGGGGGCTAAAATTCTAGGTTATAAAGTTTGCCTAATTTCAACAATTATTCAGAAACACCAATGTACAAGATTTTGAAAACCCAATTAAATAGAACACCATTTCATTTTCAAAATAGGGGCTAATTCATACTTAAGTGGTAAAAAATAGCAAACCTAAAACAAAAATAGCACAACCAGACCAACTGGATATGTGATTGACTGAGAAACCAGTCAAGTCACTATTTTATGTTTTGGTTTTAAGAGCGAATAACCTTCTGTAAATGGTTTGCATCATGAGCTTAATGGGTAAAAATGTATAATTTAGTTAATAGTTCTTCAAAATTCCCCACCACTAGCAATTTTCTGGTCTTCAAATAACAATCTTTCAAAGAATGTTTGCTCTGCAGAGTTAAGACCATATATAATGCCATCAACTCCTCCCCACCCACCTCTTACTGAAGTCACCTTAGTTACACCACTTCCTGTCTAATCAGCCAACAACATGACATGTGAGAGATGATCTAGCAAATCGAAACTCTCCATCAGATAAGATACCACTGAGATTGACCACATGTAACATGTTCAACCTTCCTGTTCACCTGTAAATGCCTTTCTATATTGGAGCTTTCACAAAATGAAGTTAACCATTCAAGGATCCAACTGTAATATTCCAAAAAAGATCCAGTAAGGGATAGATTGGGAAAGAGCAGGGCTCTCAGCCCAAAACATGCTCCATAGAAAATTAAAAGAAGAGTTAAAGACACTGCCATGGGGAAAATTTCCAGGCCTATAGTTCTCTAAATGACATAAATAGTGTGTGTGTGTGTGATGACAATTATAGATATAAATATTTATCATATAAGTAATTACAAATATAAATCAAATATGTTTTTGGCTCCTCACCTTGACCCAACACCACCAACACCAATCACAGCAACAGAATCTCCAGCACGTGTCTCAGCTGCATGTCTCATGGCACCATATGCAGTAAAGACTGCACAACCTAAAATAGCTGACTCTGTATATGGCAATGAGTCTGGAAGCACTGCTAAAGCATGTGCAGGCACAACGCAATATTCTGCTAGTCCTCCCATACTGTACATATAAACTGGCTTACCTACATAATAGCTTATAATATTTAGTAATCAATTCTAGAACTATGTATTTTAAGACATGCAAAAGAAGAAATCAAATAAACAACCAAAAAGAAAAGCATATCTACAAACAAATGAAGAAAAATGAGCATTGTGATAATTGCACATCGTATGGCATTTTTTTCTGTTTTTTAGATCAATAGCTGAATTAATTTATTATGATTAAAAGTAAGAAAGATATAATCAAAATATGGAGAAATAAACTCTCCTAAATCTCCCTAAGGAAGAAGTCATGTTACAACAAAGCCCAAAAAAGATGATCTCTTCCCACCCCTTGTTTAGCCAATGCATCAGCAAAGGAGTTAGCATCTCTTTTCACCCATTGTACTCTAATTTCCATGCCAAGTGTCATCCACTTGAATCTTCTTTTTTAATTAACATAATTCCACCACCTCACCTCCTCCTTTTGAAGCCAAACTATCACTTACTTTGAATCACCTTCAATAATCAGTTTCCAAATATTCAATTCCCTTGCCCTTTGAACACCTTCCATTACAGCCATAATTTCAACCCTCAAATAGTCATCAATAATACCGATTGGTCCAGAAAAGAAGCAAGAACTCTTCCTTCATCATTCCCAAACAGTCCTCCAGTGCCTAAAGGACCAGGATTTCCTTCATTATTTCCATCAAAGTTCAACTTAATGAAACTACCAATCAGCAAGGACCAAATATAGACTGATTACAGCAGCAAAAGGGGCTGAACCAGCCACTTCGACTTTTTAGGAAAGTCATCAGTAGATATGCCCTTGAAAAGATTCAGGATTTCACCCAATGGACCACCCTGATGGTAATGGTTTCAAGTAATACTTCTCTCCTCTCCTTCCCTGAAAAAAAAAAATTCTCATATTTCTTTCTTCCCATATTGTTCAACAAATAGCAACTTGTGTACATTTGATAGGGGGTTCCACCTACACCCAAGCAAAGAGAGAAACCAATCCCCACATAGAAGATACAAATGGGAGGAGATTAATAAGTGATAGTAAGTCTCACCATTAGCCTTATAAAGACCACCAATGAGGGGATAAGGACCAATTAGGTCCTTTTCTTTGGAGTAAATCACAGGTGTTAATTCTTTCCAAAAAAGCTTCCTAGAAAAACCCTCCAATTCTAGGAAGAATAGGTTTACTCCAAACCTCATAAATAGGAAAGGTAGACCTAGATTATCACTAGGTTGAATTAAGGTAAAAAAAAAAAGGAGGCACAACTGCACAAGTAAAGGAACCAGAAGAAGCAAGGGCCCAAATACAATTATCCCCTTTTGAAGGATCCAAGAAAACCCCTTCCAGAACTTGGAGAAAAGACAGGAAACTACTTAACTCAAACTCACAAAAAGGGAATATAAGAGTGGAAATTGTTCCCTGAAGGAAGAGTTTCCCACCAAAACATGTTCCCAAAATTTAACAAGGTTTCCAAAACAGAGACTATACCTGGCATGTGGTAAAAAAAGAAGGTAGGATAGCATGAATGGACTTCCAAGGTGAATGTAGCCCTCTCTCCAATTCCCACCTAGAGAGGGTGGGAAGAGAACTAGAAAAGATGATGACTGATTTCTTGTGGGAGTCAGTTGAGGAGAAAAGGGATCATAGAGTTAGATGGGAGATAGTTAGTAGAAGCAAGGAGTATGGGGGTCTAGGGTTAGGAAATTTGCAAAAAAAGAAATGTGGCTTTATTGGGCAAATGGCTTTGGAGACTACCTAAGGATAGGGACAAATTATGGGCAAAGGTAACTGTAAGCATTCACAAGCTTGTGAGGGATGGTTGGGATGCTAGAGTACTGACAAGGGCTACAAGAGCTTCTCCTTAGAAGGTCATCCATGCTATTCTACCTTCTTTCTTACTATGTAATAGGTATGATATGTGCTCTGGTATTTTGATAAGATTTTGGGAACATGTCTGGGTGGGGGATCTTGCTTTGAAAGATCAATTCCCTTCTTTGTTTGCCCTCTCAAGATACAAAGATGAGTTTATTTCCACTTTTCTTGCTCCTAATTCAAGAATTGGTTTTGATTGGAATTTAGGCTTAAGAAGGGGTCTAAGGGGTTTGGAATTAAATGGTGTCTTGGCTTTGATTCATATCCTTGAAGGGGTTTTCTTGGATCCATCTAGACCTGATAGTTGAATTTGGACTCATTCCTCCATTGGTACCTTCTCTTGTGCTTCCTTTTTCAAGGTCTTAGCCCTCTAATAGCTTGGGGCAACCTTTCCTTGTTAAGGAGGATTGGAGTAAACCTGTCCCTCCTAGAATTAGAGGCTTCTATTGGGAAGTGTTCTTGGAAAGAATAAGTACTTGTGATTTGCTCCAAAGAAAGACCCAATTGGTGCTTATCCCTACACTGATGTGTTCTTTGTAAAACTAATGGAGAGTCTTGCTATCATTCATAAATCTCTTACCCCTTTGTCATTTTCATATGGGAATGGTTTTTCTCCTTGTTTAGGTGTAGATGGAACCCCCCATAAAGAAGAGGGGCAGATTGATTTGGAGATGTCCATGGGCTGCTTTGAGTTGGACCATTGGGGAGGAAAGGAATTCAAGGATATTCTCAGATAAACAAAGAAGCAGAGAGGCTATTATTGAGACCATCAATATTATGGGGGTTCAATGGGTTAAATCTTTGGAGCCATTTGCTGATTTTTCACAGGTGATATATTATCAGAAATTGCAAGGAGAGGCTTGATTACTTCCGTCTCCTTCACAGGCCTCCTTTTCTTCTCACTTCCCTTGCACTAACTCTTTATCTCCTTCTACATCATTGATTACTTCTCAACCTCATTCATTGGGGTGGTTCACTTTCGGTCACATTTTATCGGCCTACTCCACCAAATCTTGCCCAGCTGAATCTCTCTCCTGAATTTAATTCTTCCTCCACCTCCAAATCAGTAGACCCCCCCCCCCCCCTTCTACTAGAAACATTTTCTACATCTTCTTCCTCAATCTCTTTGCCATTCACTGTTCCCCCAAATCCCCCCCCCCCCTATATTGTGCCTCCATCCCCTTATCTTCCTTTACTAATTTCAATCACTTCCTCTCCTAGCTGTCTAGTATTCCCTTCATCATTCACCCATCTAAACTCCTTATTACCTTTCGAGGATTCACTAACACTGCTTGGACTTATCAAAGACCTGGAAGCCAAAGAATCTGCAAACACATCTACACAGAAGTTAGTACCCAAACCAGAATTGACAGAGTCAATTGTATGTCTGTACCTAAAGAGGGCAAAGACTTGAACACAATTTGCGGAGGCACCTGAGTTGGTTACTTTCCTGTTCCAACTCTCAATTCATATCTCTAATAGTTTAGAAAGTAACCATGTGTGCATCCTTCTCCAAACTCAATCTTGTATCCCCAACTGGTAATTTGGTGCTCATATTCTGGTTCAACTGCAATTCCATCATCTGGGCACCCTGTTCTTGGATTTGCTAATGGTTCCCCTCCTTTTCGGCCATCATGTACCCTTTGCTTCATTTAGGCTAAATTGTTTTCACCACTGTCAAATCCAATTTGCACCCCTTCTAGACTATCTTTTAGGCCTTCAACCCGCTTCTACTTACTGCAGCCTTCATCCCCTTCTCCATATTGCACACAACTAACTCTTTCCAAAGTGAAGAAATCAAACAAGTGAAAGCTTGGAAGACCAAAATTTGGTCTTTCTACACTGCCAATACTAGGGAGGCATTTGGCAAGTCTTTTCATGTGGTCTTTCGAGCTTTTCAAAGCTTTTTGGTCTTTCTCTGTTTGGCAACAAAAGACAGGAAGCCAGAAAGATCTATGCCCTAAAAACCTTATGGAAGCCCAAAATGGCAAAAAACTTGGAAGCTTCATTGTCTTTCTGCCCCTAAAATCTTTCATTTAACAGCTCTATAGGTCATGGTAGACTAGGATACTTACCAAATGGTCTAGTTCTTTCTGCCCCTAAAATCTTTCATTTAACAGCTCTATCACCGTCCTCCTCCTTCCAACCATCTTTGTTTCTAGTATACCTTGGATTTGGTCAATCTTGGTGGGGAGGGAAATATTTAACCCAACATAGCAATCGTACGCTCAACCCCTAAGAGTTGTTTACCTTCGACGGGGACGATGACAGACCCACTCTATCGTCCCCCATCAGCTTAAGCTTCTGATTCTGGCATGTGATCTTTAAGTGATCACGTAAGGCTGGCCCATCTCCCAGTTCAACCAGATGGGACAACCTAGGGTTTACTTCCTTCAACTCCAGTTTCCCACTCTTCTTAAGGGCTTCCATGTAAGATGGCTTTTCATTTTCCACCAATTGAAATAATTCAAAAGGATTCAAATTCCTTGCTTTAGGTGGATAGTGAGATATTTCCTCTCCCTTCTTTGCCTTTCCATACTCCTCATTTAACACACCCAATGACTCCACCCTACCACCCACTCCTCTGCCACATGGCCTCCAGCCTGCCACGTCAGCATCATCTTCAACCTTTCTCCCTTCTCCCCACAAAGCCACTTCAACTTCCAAAGCAATCCACAGTTTCCTCCAACGCCCATCAGTAGACAACTCAATTGCTCGTGGGATAGATTCCTGCTTGGCTCCCACAACCTTCAATCTTGCAGCATGAAGATCAGTAGTATTCACAGCTTATAAAACTCCTCCACAAACAGCGGTGATCATGTCCAGCACTTGGTCCATCCACATATTAAAAGGAAGACCAAAGACTCTAAGTTCGAAACTTCCTTCTTTCAACTCCTTTTCATTGCAGGATGGGTTCCAGTTTCAATCAGAACCATACCTTCCTATTACTCAACCTTGTGACGTCAGTCTGCATGTCACCCAACTCCATAATGGCTTTCTTCTCACTGAATGGTATCAACCTTGCTGACTTATTAGTATGTATCGCCTTTGAGATCTCATCCAGCAATCCCTGAAAGGGTCTGAAGAACAATAACCAAAACTTTCTCTCAAAGGAAAGATGGTCTTTATGGGGCAGGTCTGTGTAATTAGTTTAAGAAGGTTCTAAAAAGGGTCTGAAGAACAATAACCAATACTGTAATACTGGTAAAAAATGCTTGAAATCTGATCAGCTTCAATGTCATTTGGGCAGGGAGTCAATGGGGGCGAGTTCAGAATTTTTTGTGGTTGACGCTAAAGAGGATGTTGGTGAAGAATTAGGGAGATACTTTGAAGATAAAAGGCTATAGCCAGAAAGTGAGAAAAAGAGGTCAAGGTGGTTAGACAGGTAGAGAAGAAGATTGCTTTGGAAGCAATTGAAAAGGAAGTTCAAGAAAACTTTCAGACTTTTGTTCTTGGGAGGTGAGGATTTTGCAAGAAGACCATTTCTGAAGCTGGAGAAAAAGGATCAAGTTGTTATTGATGTACCTCTTTTTGAGCCTCATGATGCCATGGAAAAGGAGTAAATTTTCTTTGCTGGAGTTGGTGGTGTGTATTTCTATCTGGAATATTGGATTGAGGGTGTTACAAGACAAGCAGGATAACAATTCCTGAATGCTAAAACAACAATCCTTTCCAATAAAGCAATCAAAATGATAAAGAAAATGTTAAGATGGTATATGATACAAGCAAGTACAACTACTGGGCAGTACAATGGCTGTAGGTAAACCCTTACCACTACTGCGGAGGAACAGCCGGGTTTGACCATCATAAAGTGTTCCCTTTGCCCGATTGTAAGCAAAGAAAGCCTCGCATAGATCTTCTTGACCCTGTTCTTGTTCAAATATTAGTGATATCAAAGTTGTGATCAAAGTTCATTTACGGTTACAAGTATCACCAATCCAAGGGAAATCACAGCCTGAAAGATTAAAAAAGTAGATAAACAAAAATCACCTTTACACAGAAGAAACAGTTTCCACAAGGCATAATAAATGCTCCCACAACATGGGTTCCAATAGGAAACCTGAAAGTAAAACAATTTTTCCAATATATTAGAAATTATGCATGGCTATATAGATGTATTGAAACTCAATCCTTTAAGGGCTTTGCGATTTAAAGGGCCTATCTACTTAAGGGCTTTGCAAAGGCACTGAAGAATTTTCAGATTTGAAATAGGAGAAAATTTGGGAGATTCAGCAAGCAAGAGGACTATACAAGAACATCATATCACCACTCTCCACAAAAAAGCCAAGATAATTTATTTATTTGTTTATTGATCAGCAAAAAGATTTCATTAATAAATTAAAATAAAAACTTAGTACAACTGTTGGAGATTTCCAACATAGCCTAGTCATAAGAGTTTACATTTTTGCCCAGAATAAGTTAGGTCTATCAACTCCCAGTTAAGCTAGAACATCTGCCACCCCGTCTGCAATTCTCACCCAGCTGAAACTATAATTTATTTGCTATGCTATTAATAGTGTCGACTGTATAGAGGTAGTTTAGTCTTTCTATTTATGTTTAAGCCGATGTGTAATGTTTATGTTAAGTGATGTGTCCCATACTAAAGTGAGGACATAATAATCTTTTGTTTTACTTAATAGAAACATATAAATATAACCTGGCCAACTAGAGAGAGTGACTTTTCTCTTGTTCGAACCAGTTTTCTCCTTTTCCTTTCTTCTCTTCTCCTCTTCTCTCCTTCTCTCTTCTGTCTCTTCTCTTCTTCTCTTCTTCTCTCTTTCTGTCTCTTCTAATCTTCCTCTAATAATATTTCTAACAGAAATCTAGTGCAGGTCTGAACTTTATCATGGTATCAGAGCCACTGTGACAAAATCAGATCTGCCCAGAATTCTATTCTATCGCCATTCAGCCTAGGGTTTTACAGTTTTCTTCATCATCTGTTGGAGATAGGGAAAAGGGCTGAAAAGGAGTGATCGCCCTTTCCCTTTGGAGATTTTCATGCCTCTTGTCAGTGGTTTAGTGGGTGTTTGTGGTGGTTTGTAGGAATCCCTCTAATCGATGGTACGAAGGGGGCTGTTTTAGGTGGTGCAAGGGACAGTCGAGTGTCAGGTTGGTTTTTGGTGATCAAATAGGTGGGCTATATGTGTGTTTCAGTGTGGATCGAGTGGTTGGTGAGTTGCTAGTGTTATGGTGTTTATTCAGGTAGTTGTGTTGTAGTTTTGTGGTGCTGAAAGTGAAGAAACCAGCGACAGGTATTGCTGAAAATTGTGACTGTAGGTGGTTTCACTAGTGTGTAGTGTGGTGAAAAGTGATTTAGAAGTTTGATATACGAGAAAAAAAAAAAGGAATTCAGAGATGGGAGACAGTAGTGAACACAAATCTAGTGTTATGGTTCCCACGACTACCTAAATGTTCAGATGACTTCTATCAAGTTGAATGGGGAGAATTATGTGCCTTGGGCGAAATCTATAGAGGTCTTTCTTAGAGCTAAGAAAAAAGTGAAGCATGTAAGAGAAGAAAAACCTCCCACTAACTATCAAGAGTATAGTGATTGGGAACAAGAAGATGCACAGATTATGATTTGGTTATGGAATAGTATGGAACCCAAGATCAGTGTGAATTTTATTTTCCTAGATACAGCCAAGGAGATTTGGACCCATGCCAAGAAATTGCACTCGGGACAAGACAATACTACTAGAGTGTATCAGCTTTATCAGGAGTACTTTAATCTGCAACAAGGTAATTAGAGCCTTGAGGAGTACTATGCTAGCATGAGGAACCTTCGTAACGAGTTGAATGTGTACCATCCCCTCACTTCTGATGTTAAGATTCAGCAACAACAGAGAAAACAACTAGATGTGACCAGATTTTTAGTAGGGCTGAAATCTGAATATGAACTAGTGAGAGTACAGATACTAAGAGGGTCAGCTCTTCCGTCTCTAGAAGATGTGTTTGCCCGTCTTCGGAGGATTTCCGTTGGGCCCACAGAGAATTCTAATATCTCTGACAAGTCTACCTTTGTAGTGACGAGAGAGGGAAGCCATGGTGTTAGAAATGGAGCTCGGGGAGTTCAGCCCGGTTGTAGTGGTAGCAGTGGATCCATGTATGGTCGTAGTGGTGGTGGTGGACCCATGTATAGTTGTGGTGGTGGACGTGTTGGAGGTCGAGATTCAGGGGGAGCTCATGGCAGAAGACGTAGTAATGGTCCGAGGAGGTGTACACATTGTGGTATGGAAGGGCACACCATTAACTTTTGTTATGATTTGCATGGCCCACTTTCAACTTGGGCAAATCATGAAGTGGCCAATGATGGTAGTTCAAGACAGGATATCCAACAAGTTGATCAGATGCCCTCTACATCTACGGATGCCTCCAGGAAGGAGATGATGAGTGTCCCACGTGATGAGTATGAGTCGTTTATCCAGACCACCTCTCAACAAAATACAGCTACTCTCACACATTCAGGTATGGCTTGTCTGGCATCCAAACCCACCTCTTGGGTTATCAACTCTGGAGCTTCCGATCATATGATTGGGACTCAAGGTGTGCTTTCCTCCCTTTCACAGTGATCCACATCACATTCTGTTACCCTTGATAATGGTTCCACATCCTCCATTTGTGGTGTTAGTAATGTTGACATAGACCCTTTATCCCTATCCTTAGGGTCCGTTTGGTTTGCAAAAATAGGGGTCTAGAATCGGAATTGGAATGGGCTATTCCGATTCCAACTGTTTGATTGGGCGGAATTGGAATCCCATTCCCATTCCTACTGGAATGGCATTCCCCCATTTGAGGGAATGGTCATTCCCTGCCCCTCCCTTGGGAATGAAATCCCATTCCTGTTGATTTTAATTCCCATTCCCATTCCTGTACGAACCAAACAGACTATGGGAATGGACCATTCCGATTCTGATTCCAGAGGATTTCGATTCCGATTCCGACTACAAACCAAACGGACCCTTAGTTTTGTATGTTCCCAAATTCCCTTTTAATCTTATGTCTGTTAGTAAGCTAACCAAGTCTCTTAATTGCTCTATCACCTTTTACCCTTCTTCTTATGTTTTTTAGGATCTCAAGACGGGGATGAAGATTGGTGGAGGGCATGAAGCTGGTGGACTATATATTATCTTGATGGTGGTGGTGGTTCATCAACAGCTCTTCAATTTTCTCCTCTTCAGTGGCACTGTAGACGGTCATCCATCGCTTAAAGCACTGAAGTCACTTATTCTGTCGTTGAGTCGTCTTCATTTCCAAAAATTGTACATCTTACATCTATTGCAAGATGCAAGGAAATTGGGGTGTAAATTGGCTAACACTCCTATTGACTCTAACTGTAGATTGGGTGAGTGCACAAGGGAGAATGTTATTGATGTTAAAAAGTTCTAGAGGTTGGTTGGTAGACCATTGTACTTATCCATGACTAGGCCAGATATTGCCTATGCAATGAGCGCTCTTAGCCAGTATATGCAAGCTCCAAAAGCTACACATGTTGTAGCTAGAGGTGGATTTGAGCCGAGCCGAGCCGAATGTTAAGAAAAAACATTTTAAAAAAATAAAAATTATATATAAAAAAATATTTTATATTTTAAAAATTAATAATTGTAATATTTTTATTATTATTATATATATTATTTTCTATAATTTTATTATATATTATATATATACTAAATATCAAATATATATATATATATATATATTCAAGCCGGCTCGCGAGCCTTAATAATCGAGCCAATGAATTGGGCTCGAGCTCGGTTGAAACCGAGCCGAGCTCGAGCAACTCGTGAAAAGCTCGGCTCATTTCCATCCCTAGTTGTAGTAGAAAGAGTTCTCAAGTACTTGAAGAAGCATCTTAACAATAGGCATCTAAGAGTTGAAGCTTATATCGATGTTGACTGGGCTGGTTCTACCAATGACAAAAGGTCAACCTCTGCTAATTGTACTTCTATTGGTGGTAGTCATGTTACATGGAGTAAGAAGCAAATAGTGGTGGCTTGATCAAGTATAGAGGCTGAATAGCATGCTATGGCACATGGAGTTGTTAAGATGTTATGGGTGAAGAATATGCTCCAGGAGCCGGGCCTTCTTGTTGTTAAACCCATGTCTACCTTTTATGACAAAAAGGCTGCCATCAACATTCCCTCACAATCTGGTCCTCCATGACAAAATCAAGCACATCAAAGTGGATAAGCAATTTATTATAGAGAAACAAGAAATGGGTGAAATATGTATTCCATTTGTTAATTTTGCAAATCAGTTAGCTAACGTACTTACTAAGGGTTTAACTAACCCTCGTCATAGTGAACCATGCAACAAGTTGGGAATGATTGACATCTATAACCCAAATTGTGGGGGAGTGTTATTTATGCTGTCCACTTGTATTGTTTTCTTATGTAATCATTCTTTTTTGATCACCCTAATATAATAATGTATGAGGCTGCCACCGACACTAATTTTGGCTCCACTCTTTTTGTCTCTTCTCTATCTTCTCTTTTCTCATGGATTGAATGAACAACTTCAAAAACTATAGAAAATTTATAATGTCATGAATAATTATTTGCTCTTATATGAATAGCTTCCATTTCGTGTGGGGAACTGCAACTACCTTAGCTATGTAGGAAATAACAAGTTATCTATCTATCTATCTACATATATATAGACAGCCATTAACAAGTCAATGAATCATCCATGTTTACTGGCATTGTTTATGCATAAATATATGGTTAACTCAATATTCTAGATCTGACAAATAAAACACAAGGAAACAATAATAGCATTCCATTAAATACCTCTTTATGATTCCACTATCAGTATGTGCACCATGTTCAACCACCTCTCCAGTTATTTCATGACCCACAATACAAGGACTTGCGAAGGGAAGCTCACCCTTTATAACATGAAGATCAGAGTGACAAACACCACAGGCTGCATTTACATAAATTCAGAAACCACCGTGTGATACTAAGGTAACAGGAAAGCAAACAAGAAGTGATCAACAACTTAACACAAGTGGAAAAACTGGAAAAAAAAACAGGAGATAAACTTTCTGAAATGAGAGGAACTATGATGTGCATAGAAGAAATCATATTTCAACTTTAAATATTCAATATCACCCTAACATTTTATATATTACAATAGCGATTAGCCTGTTAAACTTAAATGTAACCTTTAGTAGTATTTAATCTTTAGAATGACTACATTCCATGGAGAGACAAGGTTTAAATGTCCCAATTGTATATTCAAGATCTTTCAAAAATAAAAATAAATTAATTAATAAAAAGAAAAGAAAAGAAAGTGCCCTGATGCTTTACATCATGTGCTTTATTAACGAGCAAGGAATATGCAGTATTGTGCTATAGTCTCATCTTAACCTAGGAATCAATAGTTTTCCTTCCTGGTGCACCTAGGTGTGTGCTTGATGCGCCTTGTGCCTCAGCCAAGGCATATGCCTTTTGAAAATTGGACGCTTTTTTGCTTTTTTGAACCTAGCAGATGGGACGAGGCTCCGCCCCCGGACCCCCATGCCACACCCCTCAAGGCAAGGCGCACCATTCATCCTATTTGGTAATGTTGTTCATTCATTCATCCTAATAAAATATCTTCTTAAGGCAATTAAAATTATAAAATCATTACTTTTGTGTGAGAAATAAGAATTTAAGACCCTAACATGGACTTGTTTGGGTTGAGGACTGTGGCACAAAGGTGGCTCACAGAATCAAGAATATAATATGTTTTACATCACATTAGCTACTTGAAGTAATGCAACTGAGGAAAATGTTTTATATGTTTGATTTTATTTTTAAATTCTCATTTGAATACGCTTTACATGTTATGTTTATGTATTTTAATTTTAGATAATATGTTTTTTAAAACACTTATTTTAAAATTTAATTTATATTTTTTATTTTTTACATTTTTTGAATTTTTGGATTTGTTTTATTTTTTTAACCTTTTTTTTTTTTTTGCACCTTGCTTCAAAAAGGCACACACCTCGGGCACAAATTGGCCCCTATGCCTTTTTTGCGCCTTGCGCTTTTAAAACACTAAGGCTATGTTTGGTTTGAAGGAAAAAGTTGGGAAAGGTAGGGAAACCTATACAAGATTTGTATAGGTTTCCCTACCTTTCCCTTCCTTTCCCTACTTTTTCCTTCAAACCAAACATAGCCTAAGAGAGGGGCATAGGAAAGGTTGTTGGGAGGAATAGAAGGGGGAATCGTGAATTTACTGATAAAAAAAAAGGAATAGAAGGGGGAAAAAAGAGGTAGTGGTGAAGGGGAGAGAAGGGGAACAAGGGGTTTCAGAAGGGGTGAGGATGGAAATGTGGTACTTCTTTTCTTGGGCCCTCTAGGCATTGGGGTCTCCACGAGGGCAGAGTTGCTAGCTGCAATTCAAGTGACTCTACAGTTTGCTATTCGGTTAGGAGTGGTACAACTGTTAATTGAAGGAGATTCCAAGGTGGTAGTGAGTTGGCTACAGAATCCTAAGTCTGCAGTGTGGTGTTACAAGAATGAAGCCAGGAGGTTCAAATGGTTAACAGGGGATCTGATTGTATGAGTACAATGGATTGGGAGGTCAGTCAATGCTATGGCTGACTGTCTAGCCAAGCAAGGGGTAGCCAGGGACCAGTTGTATTGGGCACAGTTGTAGCTTGATTTTTGCCTTGGAGAGTATACAGCTCGTGCCTCTCTAAGTCTGCTTGTATCATCTTTCACTTATTAATTTAAATTAATACAATGAATTACTTTATTTATCAAAAAGGGGTTTCGGAAGGGGTGCATAAGAGTGTTTTGGAAAATTAATATTTTGGTTGAGAAGGAGGGACAGTGTGTAAATCTTTGGGTTTGATTTTCTGGTGAGGTGAAGATTTTGGAGGGCTTCCGAACAGTTCAAAAAAGCCAGGAGGGAAGAGAAGAATAAGAGAGAGGAAAGTCTTTTAAAGAACAGAGGTTGGGACGAAGAAGGGGGAGAGGAGGAGGTGCTGGATAAGATATGTAAGGAGCTGGAGTTCAGCATATATCAGGGGTAAGGTAGGGTATTAAGAATAAGGATAGTGAGTTGGAGTGTTAGAGGTCTGGAGGAGGGAAAAAAAAAGGCATTAGTGTTCAGGAGTTACAGACCAGGCACTTCTTTTACAGGAAATAAAATTGGAGTCAGTCAACAAGAACCTAAAGGAAGAAATTTGGAGTGGGGGCAGTGACAAGTGGTCGGATTTGGTCGTCAAGGGTCTTTCAGAGGGTGTTGTCCAAAACTATCGAGGTGCCTTTAATCAAGCACTATGTCTCGGATTGGGTTCTGGTGCTCCCTGAGTTTGAACAAATTAGCAGTTCAATCAAGCGCAGTTGCAACAAATACGCGACTGATTCAGCAGAACCAATAAATGTTAGCATAAAAACATGCAGACATTGCAGCTTTCCTCCAAAGTAGATTTAAGATAATACTTATAAAGCATACTGAAATGTAGCAAAAGAAAAATTTGTGAACAAACCTGGCAATTTTAAGAACCCATTTTGCGTTCAATCCAACCCATTCTATTAGTACTCTCCATCCATAATCCAACAGAAGGAAAAGAAAGTAGCAAAAAAGAGTGACCTCAGACAGTGAAGAGTGTGTTAGGTTTCCATAACTTCGTTTCACAATCAAAATTTTAAATTAAAAAAAAACAAAAAAAAAAAACACCTTTTGTTCGGATGAGAACTTCCCCAGCTTTGGGTTGAGGCATGTGAAATTCTTCGATGGTGAGAGGTTTGTTGGGTTCCCAAAAGACCGTTCCACGCATAAAAGTAGTGCCTCCACCCAAGTTGTAAGCGCTTGTATCAATTTTCTCAGAGTTGTCACTTTTATTGTGAAAGACGCCATGGCTGATTGATCTGTTCTGCGAACTCGAAACCCAAGAAAGCCTCGAGAGACTGCCTCTGGTGCTGCTCCGAAGAACAGAACGAGAGATGGAAAAGAAGGGCATGACTGTAACGTGTGAGAGTGGGAGGGAGGCCGAATAGATTTGAGTTAAATAAGCATGAACACGATTACATGAACTCCAAACACATCTTATATATGGCTATTTTGTATATCTTATTTTAATTATTTATATAATATATAAGTAGTGAGACCACACACAAGCGGTAAATTCAATTATTTTGAAAATTAAACTTATTTATTTAAATAATAACTTAAAATATAAATTTTAATAATATAATTTAAAGTAATAATAATAAAATATAGATTAATTATATGTTAATAAATTAAGTATTTTCTACTAATGTCATGATGATATATGTTATCTATCAAAGTTACCGTTTCAAACATAAAGATATAATAAAAATTATAATATAATTAGCAAAATGTTATATATATTTAATAAAACAATTGGTTAACCCAATTATTAATCAAGACAAAATCATGGATTCAGAACCAATACAATTGGTTCGGTTGGTTCAATTCGAATAGAACTGATCCATTGACATCCCTATATTTATGTGGCCCTTCTCCTCTCACTCGTTGCCTTTTGTCTTCTCATTTTTTTGTTTCTTTAAAACTAAAGTATCCACAGAAAGTCTTAAAAAAATAATAATAAAACTAGCTAAAAAGGGCACGGGAGTGGTAGATCAACTATGTATAATTAACCTATAATTAATTGACGATGCAAAATAAGTACCATGCACATGTACAAATAAGTAAAAAGTAAAAACACAAGTTATATAAGCTTTTACAACTTGCACCAAAAACCAAAGCAAATATCCATTTAATATAATATAGATATAAGATTGTTATGGTATTTATATAGACTAGTTTGTATATGGCAATTTTATATGATGATGATGATATTAATAATATATCCAAATTTTTTTATAAACTTTATGTATTTTTTATTTTTTATATTTTTTATTTTTTATTATTAATTGAATGTAGATTGTAAAATTCAAATCTAATTACATAAACACCTCATCCAAATATGTGACAATTGGATTGAGCTGTGAAGTTTCAAATATCATTGATAAGCCTACCTGGGATGCAAATGGATTGGATCGGACTTGAATTAGGGTATATCCGAATATGATCCAATACTATTAACAATAGATCTGATTACATCTCATAAACATCGATTTGAATATGAATCCAATGAGGAAGTCAGATATTTGGATCTAATTTTCTCCACTTTAATTTAAAAAATAACAAAACATTAAAAGAAAATTAAAATATAACAATTTAAATTAAGAAAAACAAAAAATACAATTATCTTTTCAACTATTTTCATCATATATAATTTTTTTTATGAAATAATAAATAGCATAGCATTTATGAAAAGGAAAAATGAATAATATATTTATAAATAAATAAATAACATATAACACACACAGATACATACATACAATACATATATATATATATATATATATATATATATATATATATATATATATATATATATGTATATATGTATTGGATCAGATAGGGAGTGATCCAAATTCAATCCAATTTTTTATCAGATCCTATTATATGGCCTGATCCAATCCGAAGATCTGGACAGGGGATACCCGAATACGACAAAAAGGATCAAATTGAATCCTGATCCGATCCATTTGCACCCCTACTACTTGGCTAGATTATTCATTTTGTAATTTTTATTTTTTTGGTGTATCTTTTTTTGTTCATTTATCAAAAAAAAATATGTAAGATTTAAATAGAGTGGATTGGATGTGATGAAAATGAGTAGTTTAATTTATAATTTAAACCTCACAATTAAATAGGGACTAAATTAAAAAATGAGTATTTTAGTCAAAGGAAAATTCCATAATCTTATTCATAATTTAATAGTAGTGTAAATATAAAATTATAGAGGTGTTCAACTTTTACTATATTTTTTTGTGTTTTTGTGTGTAAAACTAATTATGATATTTTTCACTTACTTTTTGTTTAACATGATAAATATATGATATTATGCATGTGTCTAAATATTTTTTTTTTGCAAAACATATGTATTTTTTATTTTTGAATTTTATATTTTATTAATTTTTATTATTTATTTATGGCATTAAAGTTTAATATATTTAACCCAAAAGTTGAACTATTTATTATTAATTTTTACATTTTATTTTGGCTAGTTCTAAATTATGTATTTCGTTTTTATTATCAATAAAAATAATTTGATTACATAAATGTGTCTAACTTTTCTACATTATTTGTAATTTTTTAATTTATTTCTATTTTAAAAATTTTATTACCTTACTATGACTTCGTAGATTGATCAATTTGATTTGAATGGTTGAATTGCTTAACCATGACTTGGATAAAGAATGGTTTTGTTTTTGAGTCGATTTTAAAAGATATGGATTTATATTGTTAAAAATAGTGACATAGTAGCATTTATTAGTGAAAAATAACTTAAAAATATAGGATTTAATAAAGGAAAATGTGATTTAATACCTTAAGGCTTAATTAGAGGAGATTACATGAGGTGGAAAGTAATAATTAAAGTTACATTTTTAACCCTTACAATTAGGAATGGATTAAATACACAAATATGGGCATTTTAGTAGCCATTAAAGTTGACATTGAAGCTATATTAAGGTGACTTTTATACATTTCCTCAAATAAAGAAATAGAGGGTTTTAATCCAAAAAAACTTCCACACTACATTGACACATTTATATATAGTATAGATATAGATTTTTTGAGCAAAATATAGATATAGATTTGGATCAACCCTTACAATTAGGAATGGATTAAATACACAAATATGGGCATTTTAGTAGCCATTAAAGCTGGCATCAAAGCTATAATAAAGTGACTTTTATACCTTTCCTCAAACAAAGAAATAGAGGGCAATTTCAGTCCAAAAAACCTTCCGCACTACATTAACACGTTTATATATAGTATAGATATTGATGATGCACATTTTGGCAGCTCCTCAGCTGGCAGGTGATTCGGATGCCTGGCTGAATAATTCCTACCTGGAATGTGGCTTGGACGCCTAGCTGAATGGTTCCTACCTAGAAGGTGGCTCTGACACCTAACTGAGTGGTGACGAGCTGGAGAGATGGCTCTGTTGCCTAGCTGAATGGGGATGAGCTGGAGAGGTGGCCCTGATACGACCTGCAAGGACAGTGTCAGAGTGCCCGGGTTGCTTTACCCGGGATGGGCACTCCGATGCTTAAGTTAGCGAATTAGAGATTTTAAGATAGCTAAATGTGAGAGAGATGGAGAGCTACGAGAACTAAATTGCGCATCTATCCCTTGGAGTTGGAGGTAAGGCCTTTATATAGGCATTGTTTGGAGTGAGCATCACGCAACACATCCGGGATCTCCGGGAGGACATGCCTAACTGCTCTGAAGTCCTCAGAGGTAGTCGTGCACGTAGGCCAATCTTTACGCCTTACTCGGTTTCTCCCAAAACATTCGGTGTGAGAGCTGACTTTTGAGAGACCCGAGAGTGATGGGATGCATGTAGAAATCGACGGCGAGCACGTCTCGTAGGTTGCTAGGTCAGCGCTAAAGGCAGGTCGCCAAGTCGGCGGTGGAGGCAGGTCGCTAGGTCACCAGGTTGGCACCAGGGGCAGGTCGCCAGGTCAGCGCTAGGAGCAGGTCACTAGGTTGGCGCTAAAGGCAGGTTGCCAGGTCGGCACCAGGGGCAGGTCGCTAGGTAGGCACTAGAGGCAGGTCACTAGGTCGGCGCTAGAGGCAGGTTGCCAGGTCGGCACTAGGGGAAGGTCGCCAGGTAGGCACTAGGGACAGGTCGCCAGGTCGGTGACAGTGCCAGGTCGCTAAGTGGGACTCTATCATTTTGGCTAAGGCAATTTGTCGCCTAGGTGGTTCTGGGTGTCACCCAATTGTTTCAAGATGCCATGTGTCATGATGTTAGTGGAGGGCCAAATCTTCCCTCATCAGATATAGATTTGGATCGGGCATTTTGTATTCATCAAATTTACTTGTTAAGGTTCTGTTTCGTTGCAATGTGAATAAATTTGCCCTGATTTAAAACTATGAAAGTACAAATGATTTGAGTGTAAATTTTAACTTATTTTTGTTTCAAATTTTAATTTATTTCGTTTGATTGCAGTAAAAATGAAGTAAATTAAGACATGAAACAAAATAAAATAACACCCAAAACAAAATTAAATGAGAATTTGCACTCTCATGCATTTGTACTAGTGCAAATAAAAATGCATGCAACCAAACATAGCCTAAGGTGCATAGGCAAGGAGATGCATTATGATTTATAAGTTAAGCACTAATAATTACAATACATCATACACGGTCTATAAAGACACATTGTTGATAATATAAAACTTTAGGTTCATGCTTTGGTGCCCGTTTCCAAAAGCAATTTGGTTCCTTACCCTTTGGCTCTTGAGATTGAAGACATAAGCTGTTATCACATTAGTAGTTGGGTGGAAACTTGGTTTCGAGCAGATAATTACCCCGCAGGAGAAATTTAGAAGTGATAGGCTTTAATGGCCACCACTTGCCAGAAATCACTATATCAACAATGTAATAGGAGAATAGGGGGTGAAAATGGACCAGATGATCCAAAGTTTGATCTTATTTTTGTTAGATTTGCATACCTCTATTTCAAATCTTTGGATAAGATAATAGGATTCGGCCAAAATTGGATCGATTTTTTCTTTTGGTAAAAACTAGCAAGATGAATTCATTAATAATAAAACAACCACAATGTGCAAAAAGATATAACAATTAAGGTCTAATTAAGTCTTGGTTGGCCAAATCTTGAATCCACTCAAGTGGATCTTGGACAAACAACCCAGACTCTTTTAGACCTGTCTTGCCTAGCATGTAAGCAGCAACATTACAAGATCTATTTACATGATTAAAAGAAAGTGCACGATCTTCAGTCAATAACGTAATATCCAAAAATAGAAAGTTTGTATCCAAGACCAATTCCAAGTTTCCCGCCTTTAGAGCTTGCACCAAAAGTAGGCAATCCGATTGCACTTCTATATCTTCCTTCTTGTATATACTCAAAACCTCCAGACTGTTGAGTATCACCATTGCTTCAACTTGAATGGGAGACGACGTTGTAGATTTGCCAAAAACTACAGCTATGACTACACCAACATCATTCCTTAGAACTGCACCAAAACCTGAACTAATAGGACACAAAAAGCTCCCATCCACATTCATCTTGAACTTCCCTGTCTCTGGTGCTTTCCAAAAAGAAGATTTCCTCTCACTCAGGTTTGGATGTTGAGGTGAAGAATCTTGCTATCCTTTTGGGGAAGTCATCACTCTCTCCCTCCACATCCTGTAAGAAATTGCAAGTGTAGCTCTGGGAATTAGGTCATTATTCTCAAAAATTTTACTATTCCTAGTTTTCCATATATTCCATAATAATAGAAATGAGAAAGCAAGTAATTCATCTTTCCTATCTCTGTCTATTAAGCATAAATCTACCCAAGTTGAAAACCAACAATTGAAGGGTATGTTTGATCCACCTCTTACACCCATAAAACTTAGGTGAGAGCCAAAACAGGTAGCTTTTGCATGTTCACATTCAAAAAGGCAGCGCATTATAGTTTCAGTTTGTTGGTTACAGATTGGACACATGTTGTCATTCGAGAGATTTCTTTTATAGAGGTTTTCTCTCACTGCTAGGGCATTTTGAGAACATTTCCAAATAAAGTTTTTTATTTTTGGGTCGATTTTTGCTTTCTAGATTTCAGCCCACAACATTTTTCCCATATTTATTGCATTCAGAGGGGCCAATGTCCCAACAGATGGTTTACTATTTTGAGAAACTAAGGCATAGTACCTAGTTTTAACTGTATAAAACCCTTTTGGATTAAAAGTCCATTTTAGCTTATCCTCCCAATCTCCCCTACCTAAATTTATAATCAGAATATTTTTAGCAATTTTCCTCCACCACTCTTGTATTCCACCTTCTACCCTCCACCATCATGAGATCCTTTACCCAAGTTAACTATGGGTTATTCGTTCTAGGCCCTATAATTTTAAATGACTCAACCTGTTTTAATCAAGGATCATCCCATATCCTCACTTTTGTACCAGAATTTACAACCCAACAAGCCCCCTTCTAAATGACCTCTCTAGTTGCAACCAAACTTTGCCATCCCCATGAACCCCTAGTAAGCAAACTGTCAGTCACGAAATTTCCCCCCTTGATGTATTTGGCTTTGATGATCTTAACCCAAAGATTATTTTCTTCATTACATAATCTCTAGGATTGTTTTGATAGCAATGCTAGGTTAGATCTATAAGGATCCCTGAATCCCAACCCTCCTACACATTTATTTTTGCTAAGAACCTCCCAACGAACCTAGTGTGTTTCCCACTAATCCTTTGTTCCCCCCACCAAAACCTAGTATGGATTCTCTTAAGTTCATTACAAACTTCCATTGGTAGGAGAAAACAAGACATTGTGTAGTTAGGTATTGCACTGGCTACTGCTTTTATCCGGACTTCTTTCCTTGCTTGGGATAGAAGAGATTCATGCCATTTTGAAAGTAATTTCTCCACTCTTTCAATTAGAAAGTTGAAAATAGTTTTCTTTGATTTACCAATCTTTGTGGGAAGACTTAGATATATGGAGGGAGTTTCTACTCTTTTCATTTTTAAAAAATTTGCCAAAAGCTTTTGTAATCAATGATGTAGATTCTTGCTGAAAAAAACCTCGGATTTGGAGAATTTTACTTGCTACCCTGAGGCCTCTTCATCAGATTTGAGAGCATCCAGAATACTTTGCCCTTCCCCCATTTCTGTTTTAAAAAATATATAACTGTCATCTGCAAAAAACAAATGAGGGATAATTGGACAATTCTTGGTAATTGAAATGCCATTTATTTTCTTTTGGGAAGCAAGCTCGGTGAGTTTTGCAGACAGAGTTTCAAAGCAAAGTAAAAATAAGTATGGTGACAGAGGGTCTCTCTGCCTCAACCCCCTTTCTGGAACAAACTTTTGACCAGGATTTCCATTGACTAAGATCCTATAAGAAACAATAGTCACACATTTCATGATCCAATTTACCCACTTAACACCAAATCCCATCTTTTCTATGGTTTTCTCCAAGAAATTCCATTCCACCCGATCATAGGCTTTGCTCATATCAAGTTTCATGCCATTCAAGGATTCCTCCCTCTGGCATTTTTCATAAAATGTATGATTTCATGAGCTATTAGCATGTTGTTCTGTATGTATCTGCTTAGGGTAAAAGAACTTTGATTTACATTGATTAGACCTCCTAAAGAGGTTTGATCCTATTAACTAGGACCTTAGCTATAGTTTTTTAGATGGAATTGCAGAGACTGATAGGTCTAAAATGGGTAGCTTCCTCTAGATTTTTTGATTTTCAGAATCAGGGCTATAAATGTTTCATTGAACTCCCTAAGTAAGGATCCTGACTCAAAAAAAGCTTTCACATCCTTAACCACATCAACTCCAACTATTCCCCAAAATTTCTGAAAAAAGAAGTTTGGGAAATCATCGAATTCAGATCACCCTTATTCGATCCGAAAATATCTGATCTGATATATGTTATTTATTTATTTATAAACATATTATTTATATTGTATTTTTGTAAATTTATTATGTTATTTATTTTTTTATAAAAAAACATGTATATATATATATATGATGAAAATAGTTGAAAAGATATTTGTATTTTTTATTTTTCTTTATTTAAATTGTTGTGTTTTATTTTTCTATTGATAATTTATTAATTAAAAAAACTAAATCGGATAAGATCAGATCCAACATCCAACTTCCTCATTGAATTTGAATTCAAACCCATGTACGTGCGATTGGATCAGATCTGCTATCCATAGTATCAGATTGGATTCAGATATACCATGATTCGAATCTCATCCGATCCATTTGCATCCTGAGAGAACACCCCTTGCCTTGGATCCTATAGCTCCTCCATGACCCGGTCAGTCAAATCATGTTGAGAGGTGGTGGACACCCCTTCTTAAAATCAATTGTGACGCTAGTTTAGAGAAGTGTAGGCATGGTTTTGAAAATATAACCGGACCAGATGGGCAGATGGGATGGTCAGAATGTTTGATCCGGGAACCGGTGGCCAAAGTAGCTCAATTTTCAGATCGATTTTTAAAACCATGTCTTGGGGTGGGCTGGAATTCATACCTTTCCATTTTATCTTAAAGAGTTTGAACAAAGAGAGAATTTTCGTTAAGATGGCAAATTTTTCCATAGTTGTCTTGAATTCTAGGGTCGTCTTCAACCTAGAGATACACCCTACAAACATTACTACCCTAGGAACATAAAACACCAGTTATCTTTGAAAGCTGGGTCCATATGAGTCTATCAACTAAAAAGAAATCAAATCACTGATTCTTGTGTGCTTGCAGAAATGTCATCAAAGCAAAACCATTACCTAAAATCTCAGATGAACCTATAAATGAGTAAGGGACTAAGGTCAAAGCCCACCCTGATCACTATGTAAATACTACCGCTAGTTGTTCAGCCTCATCAATAATTAAACCAGTTCCTACAAAATGATTACTCCGATAGTTTAGAAGTAATACTAATTAAGAAAAATGCAATTAATTAAATATTCTAGAAGCCAATCAGTTCCAAACATGGGAAAGAAATACTAATTAGGCCCTGTTTATTTTCTATCCAGCCATTTATTTAGGCAAATGAATTCATCCGGGTTTTTTTTTTATTATTTATTTTCAAGTAAGATATACAATGTTAGAATCGACAAATTTATGTCATTATATTTCATAAAATTTTTTAATAAAATTATTTATCCACCTAGAAGATAACGCCCATAACTTAATGAAACAAAAATACAGTAAAATTGATCACGGAAACCATTTTCCCACTTACCAACTCCCCGCCCCCCTCCTATTTCCCAAAAAAATGAACATGCCTATAACAGTGAGGTCAATATTTAAAATCCACACCTTGTTTCCAAATTCACAAAAGACAATCATTTTGATAATAAAAAAATATAAGTTTCTATAGAACCAAACTCAATAAGCGGAAAGAGCAAAATAAGACAAGGAACCAAAGTGTTGAAAAAATCAACATGAAATTCAATCCCCTTTAGAAAAATATATAAAAAAATACAGAATGAATAAGTACGAAAATAGATACAAATGCAAGCCTTAACTGTAAAAAGAATACAATTTATGAGATAAATTAATCACAAGTTGATCTTAATGAAGTCCAGAAGATAAGTAAGCCCAATCAGGCTGTTGTGTGCAATACGGCAGTAGCTGCCTGCCGTCCTCCATCTACTACTGTCCTGCAAGGAGAAGTTCATCACGGCTCTCTTCTATGCCAGAGAATCTGATATATGCTAACTTGTAAATAAATTAAGTAATGCCACTAACAGCAGTGGATATGCAAATTTAATATTTTCCACTAGAATCTTTGTTTTGCATTTGTCTCCTTTGGAACCTGCAACCAGATGATTATCCATGTTAGCCTCACACTCAACTACACGTACCTCACATGGGATTAGACACTTGAATCCAATGTTTTAAAAAACGATCCGAATCGGAATTGTTCTTACCACCGGTTGCTGGGTTGATGATTTGGCCATTCGGTTCAAATGAATGGCCTGTTTTGATAAAAATTTAAAAATAATTAAAATAAAAACCGTTGAATGAGTCGAAGAGGTTGATGGTTTGATCGTGTAGATTAATGGGTTACTGACTGATTCAACAGTTTTTTTGTTAAGATTGGATTTGGAGTAAAATAAAATCGGTTGTTTGAACGATTCCCAGGCCAAACAATTTCACTGTCTGGGTCAACATAGGATCAAAACTAACCCATATTAGTATGAATTCAACATTTTGGGCTTCTTATGGCTGGCTCCCAATTGGACTAAAAATGTTAGCTCATATTAGTATGAATTCAAGTCTAACTTAGTTTCTTTAACTCAAATTAAAAGTAACCCATCTTAAGATTGATGTATGTCCCATTATTGGAGATAAAAGTGAGTTGTTGATTACAAACTAAACTAAATAAAATCTCATAAATGAAATAACAAATCTAACCTAATTTTTACCATGTAGATAGATAGTGAATCATAAATTCATTTTCAAATGTTAAAAAAGGGTTCAACTATGCTACCGAATAACTATTAAACCATCATAAAAATGATAATCAATCAGGTGGTATTTATCAAAATTTACGAGGAAAGGGGTATTAATTATTTGAAAACCCTTTCGATATCATGATTTCTGGTAGCATCTATACCCAATCTATTTTGATGTAGCCCAAATCGTATCCAATCCTTTCACCCGATAAATACATCTATATGGGTTATACTCAAGTATAAATATATAGATTCATTTTGAGTTGGGATCTCCTGCCAATTAACATAACATGTTCCAACACCCTACCAATGAGATCTGACACCGCACATTTCACCATGAGATTAGGACCCACCATAAAAGTGAGACCTGTCATTCATGGGACGTGTGGTTTTAGATCATGTTGGTAGGGTGTTGGAAAATATATTATTGGCAGGAGATCTAAACTCACCCATTTTACTAAACTGACTTTATTACTAAAATCTTATCAAGTATCATGTTTTCAACCCATTGTTAATTGGACAAGTATGTTGGGTGACCTGTTGCTTATTCAAGTTTCTAGATCCATTAATTTAGTCCATAAAACATTTACTTAAAGGAAAAACAAATAAACAAACAGACATTGGCTCAACCAATGACCTTGTGATACATTTGGTTGAACCATTGAACTATTTTCCCCACTTAACATGTTAGTTGTTAGATATTAAAATCCTTTTTTTTTTATAATTTTATCCATTTCCATCATTAATAATAATAATCCTCATTTACCATACTTATTTTTGTTTAATATGATAAATACATAAAATCAAAAACATGATTATAATTTTTTGTACTTTTCCATTCAAAAACATAATTATAATATTAATAAAAACATGATTACACATAAATACATGATTTATGACATCATGGGCCCAAATAGATGAACTGCTAATGGACCACGTGCCAAGATGGTTAAAGTGTTGATGAATGTATGTAATATAAGAATTTTTATTAATATTATATATGATAATTATTTGTTTGAATTAATTGTTTTATTATAAGCAATATAGCTCACATATAAACTTCACAATATAAATTTTATTAAACCGTACAAATATGACTCAATCCCCATTAAAAAAAAAAGCCCTGGTATTGCACTAAAGCCAGACATTGCATAAAAAGACTTGGTAACTTTGGGGAGTTCTGGCTCAATAATGACTTTGGGCATTATTGCACATAGGCCTGGTGTCTCGTGCAAGCTCCATGCTCAATATCAAAATAAAGGCTAAAAAGCCGAACTGGTAACTCTAGGGGGTTCTAGCTCAATGGTAATCCCAAAAGAATCTCATGCCTTAATGGCTTGATACACATCAAATGGCTCCATGCCCCACAAAAACAAAAGGCTTTGCAACTCACAAAATAAAGGCTTTGTGCCTCAAAAAGCTCAATGTTATTACAAAAAAAGGCTCCATGTCTCAAAAATCAATGCTATTACAAAAGACTTTGTACCTCAAGAAACCTCAATGTTATTTTTCCTCAAGAAAGCTTAAGCATTCAAACTTCAAATTCTAATATTTTTCTCATTTTCTCGTTCCTCATGGGGATCTGCCAAGGACAGAGCAGGGACAGGAATGATTTTTCCCCCACGGGGACAGTGATGGGGAAATTTTCATCCCCGTTGGCGGGGACAGGGATAACACTCCCCACCCCACGAGGATCCCCACTAATAAAATTATAAAATTAACCTTATATAAATACCCGATAAGACCCTTCTGATCCTTCCAAAACACCATAAAACATAAAAACCTAAATTTCAGCCCCAAAGCCCCTAGATCTATTGCTAAATATGCCTGACACCCATCTAATGGCCCTGATCAACCCTCATTTACATCCCGTCCCTTAGATCAAACACAACCATCAGACCTAAGACCTCCCGAAATACCTACCCATCAAACTTCAACTCATAACACTACAAGAAAAATCGGCTTTAGCAACGGACAAAACCGTTGCAAAAAGATACGAAAAACCGTTGCTAAAGGCTATAACAACGGTTTAGCCACGGTTTTTTGTCAGTGGCGGATATTGGAGTGGCTAAAACCTATAGCCACGAATATTGTACACCATGGCTACAAATGTACATATAGCCACGATTTTAACCATTGCTAATTAAAAATTTTATTGCAACGAATTTATTTTATACCGTTGCTACAAATTGCTATAGCAACGGTTTTAGCCGTGGCTATAGAATATGGTTTATTGATGAATAAGTAGAAATACCAATGGTTTTAGGTAAAACCATCGCTACAAGAATTAGCTATTCTTTTGTATTGCCACGGTTTTTTGCATTAATGATTGCTATAAAAATCTTATACCTATGGTCAGGGTCAAAAACTGATGTCATAGAATGGCCGTTACAAAATATAACCATTCCTAAAATTGTTGTTGTATGGCACTTTTAGCAACGGTTTGATATTAAAAGTTTATTTCTCATTTAAATTTTAAAGGAATGCCATTACAAAAGAATTAATTTTACCTGTTCTTGTATGATAAAACCTATACAAATTTACACAAAATATTTGTAGTAGTATTTGTTCAATATACACATTTAATAAATTTTTTCATCACCAAAAAAGAAAACAGAATTAACAAAATTATCCTCGTTGCAACTGAACATTAGCTTATATGCACGCGCATCATACTCAAGACCTTCGCTTTGGATCATAACTTTGGTCTGTCAAGTTCAAAAATGAACACATAAGCATTGATGTAAATAATTAGCTATATAAATTAAATAATGTAAGAGTTTTATATGCATTATACACTTACCATTGATTTAACCCATGCGATGTGAGATCCAAGTGCATCTCCAAGAATTACCCTAGAAAAAAATCCAAGGGAACCAAAATCAAGATGGGGCAACAAAGAAAGCAATTCATGTTGGAGAAGAAACATAGACATACCCAAAATTACCCTAGAATTACCCTAGAAAGCAATTCATCAAGATGGGGCAACAAGAATTACCCTAGAATTAATTTTACCTAACCCAAAATTATCAGATTGAAAAGAAACATAGACATACCCAGTTTCAATGGATAGTGCAACAAATTGGTTCATGATCTCTGCTGATTTAGAAAACAAGTTTTTTTTTTTTAAACATCAAGATGAAAACCATGAAAGAGCATTTTGATATTAAAAAAGAAATATCAAAATTATATAGCAATAGCAAAGAATTTTGGGTTAGGTAAGGGGAAGGTTATTCTTTTCTATTCACTACTTTAATAGGAAAGCACATAGTACAGTGCAAGATCAACAGAGTTAAGCCAAAAGTTTGACACATATGACCAATAGGGGTGTTATTGTTGAGATTGTTTTGATTTTCAGAGGCAGGCATCTCCAGGTGTCCTTAGTTCAGGTGCAACCTGAACAATTGGGAGGTGGAGGCCTGTTCGCAGTTGTTGAGACTCCTAAGTGGGGTTCATGTCCAGCCTTCTATGCCTGACCATAGAACATGAATTGGTATCAAATCTGGTTGACATTTACTCAAATGTTAGTTTCCTCTTTTGATGTTTATTTTTTAGATAAGAACCAATAGAAACCAAATTTAGGACTGAACTTTCTTCTAGATGGGCCATGTCCCATGTGTTCCATTCATAATTTATACATGCCTTGGGTCCACCATTTCTCGTTGGTAACATAATTGCTATCTTATCTACAAATCTTCAACTTTTGACCAAATGGCCCAATAGTGCCATGGATCCCTTTCAGATTAAAGGTTGTTCTATTTAAGAAACTGTTGTGTTGACATCTCATAATTAGTGAGGGTAAAAAGGTATTTATATTCAAATATATTTTTTAGTTGAAAACACAAATTAGGACCTGAATTAGCAAAGGTGACATGTGCAAAGACTCCCAAAACAGCCCAGGCTATTTTTAAAAAATAGCCAAAGTGAACTCCCTATTATTTCCTTCACAGTTTCCTTGTGACCTAATCTAAAATGTTAGGGGATGTAGACCCCTGGTTCCTACCTATCTGTTCTTTCTGCCTTAATAAAATGTCTCAGCTTTAAAGGAATAAGAGAATATTATCATAGTACATAACCTGAATCTTAACAGATGAGATCTCTATTATTTTGAGATGACTTGCTCGGCTCCAGTTCTTCCACTTGTCCACATTGCTGATGAGTCATGATTTTGTCTCATGCTTTCAAAGAATTGTAGCTTGTGGGGACTAAGTAAAGCCCCATGCAAGAATCAAAACCTTTGTTCTTGCATTCTATTAGAGCTAATAGTGTTTTTTTTTCAATATTTCATCATCATCATCATCCTTTAAGCCTCACCCCAATTATATAGGGTTAGTTGCATGGATCCTATTTTGTTTAGTATCATATCCATTGCAGATTTTATTGAACCCCTAAATCATTTCTTACTACTTTAACCCATAATAGTGGAAATAATTCGATCTAAAAAAATTATTTCTCTACATTTTTGCTATCAAAGTCATAGCTTTCGAATAAAATCCAAAACAACTGAAGTTAAATTGTTCTAATGTGATGGACCATATGATATCTAGCCATATGGATCTTAAAATTTAAGAACAAACAAAACATAGACAACTCTTTATGCAATTAAATACATGTTGTCACTTACATCCTTTTCCAAAGGTATCTAAATTCACTGAATCCATGTAAAACACCTTGTGAATGTAAGTCCTACAAATTGACATCAATCAACATAAGTAAATAATATTAAGGAAAGAAAGACAACTAGATGTTCCATCCATCTACCATCTTAGATTATTTTTGTAGATAAATAACTATAAAAAGTAAATTAATGCAATAAATCAATCCAAACCAATCAAATTGTTATAATTATTGTAAAACAGTTGCAAGTCCGGTAATACTTATGGAGCAGAGTATTGGACAGTCACGAAGCAACATATCTAAAAAAACAAGTGTAGAAGAAACACATGCACCAAGATGGATAAGACAATGAGTGGAAAGCTAGAAAGAAATGATTGTTTATGAAGTCATTAGAAGAGATCTAAGAATAACTCAAATAGATGATAAAATGGGAAAAGTGGACTAAGATGGTTTGATCACATGCATAGAAGACCGGCTCTCTACCAAATAAATAAATAAATAAAAATGACCAGCTCCAACAACTATTAGAAGTGATTTTTCCAAGCTGAAAAGAATAGAATGATTAGGGACAAAACAAAAAATACATTAATTAATTGAAGTAATAAGAACCTAAGAATTGATTTAAGCATTCACAAGTTAACAATTGATAAAACACTGAATAATTTAATCACTCACAAGCTATATTCATAGCTTAGCCCTTATAGTTGGGAGTTGGGACAAGACTTAGATAATAATGATTATGATGAATTGATGAATCTAAAAGTAAACCATATTTTTTTCTCAAATCACAAAGTTAATTTGCTTTATATTCTATATGTATATATGCTGGATATGCATGTATATATGATAGGTGGTGATGGCTCATGCCATACATGTATTTCTCAGAGGACCTAGCGCTTGCCATCATACCAACTCACCTTCTAATGCACACCCAAATCAGCAAAATCAGCCTATAACATCACATTAGATCCACCTTGTTTTTATGCAAAAAGACCTATTTGTAGTCGGTGGAATCCCTTGTATAATTATCGAGTACTCGTTGAGGTTGGGGATTTGTGATCAGATTGAAAGTAGTCCTATGCTGAATGGATGTCACAAGATAGACTTGAATGGCTTGCTATGTTGCTACCCAATTTTCTCCCATGGTCTGCACTTTTTATTTTTTTCTTTCTATCTTGCATTGAAAATTACTATGATACATTATTTAGTTGTGTTGGGTACCATTCGAATTTCTTATGTAACCTTTCAGGGTTGATCAATACAAATTGATGAGAAAGATGAGTTGTCACTTACATAAGGGAGTCACTTCAACTGGAAAAAAAATAAAAAAAAGCATGTATAGACTCATCATTGCTGTTTAGAGTTGAAATATCAAATTTTATGTTTCAAGTAACAACACTCTATATTGGTCATATTTTAACATCAATTGGTATTGATTAACCCCAAACACATAAGCCTCCTTAAGAGTAGGGGGTGTGGAGGAAGGAGGAAGAAGTGGAATGGGGGATTTCATTTTTCTTTATTTTTAATAAAAATATTTTATATTTAGAAGGGTAAAGATGCATAACACTAGGGTTTTGAAATTGATTATACCAGAAAATTTCATAATTATATTCATATCCTTGTTTAATGATTCCTATTGCTTAGCCACATGGTTCCCCATCTTAAACTACCTTCATCTAGGACGTGAGCTACTTCTATTGTCTTGGAATCACAATATTTTACCTTATTACCATATGAAAAATCTTTTCCTATATCATGTGCATACACGTTTGGTGTGTGAAGAGTTTCTCTAAAGCTTTGCAAATTATAAAAACTTACCACTTGGAAATTACCATGAAATCCCAATAAATAGTAACATTACTAATAATAGAAGAACCACAGAAATGAGTAAATCTAATTGCATTTCTCAAGGAAAAAACAATATCTTAATCATTCTTATTTAAAAGACTCTATTCTTGTCTTCCATTTTGTGGTTGTTAAAGGTGACTACAGTAGAGCTAGATAAGAGACTTTTCTTTTAAACAAGGCCAAACAAGGTTTACCCAAGGTTCAAAATATCGATACAGTCTGATATGCCAGATGGGACGTATCGGCCTGCACCGGAGCTCTTTATTTTTTTGGTTCTTTTTCTTTGAAACTGGTTCAGGGGGTTGGTTTAAGGTCGGTCTACCCCCTGAAATAGGTTGGACCCCGAAACACTAAGTGTAGGGGCATATCAAAGGGGCCTTGATATGACATTTATCGGCCAATACACCCCCTCCCCCCCCCCCCCCAATATGTGACAAAATTATAATCCTTGGGCTTACCATGATAGTTCTTTTTGAATAGGTTGGCTCTTGATGTTGAATATCTCCATATCTCCATACTGATAAAAAAAATCTCCATATATCTCCATGCAACTGATTAAATGGTGCTACTATCTGTACCAAACTTCTAGAATGTATGATTATGGAAACAAATTTGTACCATGAACTAGATTACATGTTATACACAATAACCATATTTGTAGAATGTTTAGGACTCAAGTGTACAAGGGGATTAGTTGTAGGGGCAATTGACCAAAGTGTTCTGTTCATTTTTTTTATTGGATGTTCTCTTCACTATTATAGAGTTCAATGTTCATAGTCCAGATGAAGTTTGCCTTTTGTTCGACAAGAAAACATAAGAATTCTTCTTTCCCTTTTCTTAAAAAAAATATCAAATTTTCCAAGCTTTTTGTCCTATTTATTAGGCATAATTCTGTTGAGTAACCAAATAAGAGATGTCCTACCTAGTACAAAACATACTAGTTCATAGGCCTTATAGTACGATCGAGCAATTTAGGCAAGCTAGTGTATGCCAAACTTGCAAAATAAATTCTATAGAGCAAAGAACTAAGGACTAACATAATGTTTATGATGTGTTCTAAACAGTGTAAAGAATTAAGGAGTAAGAATTAGCAAGACCATTTAAAGCTGATCAACTAATAGGCTTGGCAGTCAAGGCCTAGGCAGTCTAGTACAAACAAAACCCAAGACCCGGTCAGCTATCCAAGTTACCATTTCACTAGTTCAACCACCAGGATTAACAATAGTGTACAACCACTGATTGTAACTGTTAATGTGATTTCAATGTAACTTGATGTATTAAAACTGTTTCACAAGAGTAATTTGATACCTAAGTATGTACCTAACAACAAAAGAAAAAACAAATGATCATAGCAAAGAATATGTACCTAACTCTGTCATAAAAATGGGAGTGATGCCTCCAGACCTGCAACACAATAACAATAGAGTCAAAAGATTAAAATAAATAGAAACAATAGAATTATCTACCACTACATTAGAACATACAACCTAGTCATTTGAGACCCCTTGCATTTTTTCTCCTTTGTTTTTTCATAAACTCCCGTTTTCTAGACATGGTGATAGGGATATAGAGACACTGTGAGACTATGTATCACTAGTACACTACAGAGGATCTAAAGCTTGGTAGGGGACCATATTAATAAGATTCCAAAAATGTTGTCTTTCCCAAAACAATTAAACTAAGCATGAAAACAATTAGACATGTGAAACAGAAACAAATAGATCAATTAAACTAAAGGGGAATAAATTCCCTCACCTTCTTTTCAATTACTTTGGATAGATAAGTAGATATTCAACCTGGTCTAGCCTATTTAAGCACAATGTTCTAATTAATAGATTTTAAATAATAATAAGCAATACAAAAGAACATGATGACTCAATGACTCGGTATACCTTTATCTAAAAAATGTCAAAGTTGATGCATTACATTGAGTCATTGGCATAGTTTTGTCATAGATTGGCAGATGAAACCAAAAAAGAAAACCCTAAATAATCAGAATTTGTAAGGTGATAACAAGTGTTTAGTGGCTGTCATCTAACCTGATTCTTTTATGCAACAATGGTGTTGCTATGCCTCTATGGTTTTCCTTCTTAGATGATAAGATAGATAATAGAGGCTTGGAACCAAATGAAGATTTCTTCTCCAACGTTGACAGTTTGGCACCAAATGGAGGTGCCTGTTATCTTCCACAAACTTGCTTTGTTCTTTACGAAAGCAATAACTACCTCTGAATGTCATTCAATCTGCAAACATTTATAGTTAAGAGATTTAGCCAGTCTTAGATCATGCAACACTGCCCATTATTCTACTCGAAAAGAGTCATATATGTCCTTCCTAATTCCTAAATACTCCTAATTCCAGATAGTCCTAGGTTCCCTATGCTCCACCCAGTCACCCATCAAAGATATCTTATTTTATTCAAATTGGGTGTTTGCAATATTGTTGCTTATTTGATTCTTACCGATGATGAGAAAGATTGTTTGACCATGAAAAGCCTCCACAATTTTAAACCAATGGAAAATTTGTTGATGCCAAAAGGCACTGATTGTAATGAACTTTCCATTTGTTTGGCCATGAACATCTTAGAAACATAGGTGGTGCTAGACATGGATATCATCTATTGGACAAAACGGTTCCAACTAATTTAACATTTTAAATTTTTTTGTTTGATTTTTAAATTGCTAAGAAATAAAGTTTTATTTTATAGAAAACCAATTAACCAAGACAAGTGGCTACCTACTAAAATTGAATGAAAAGCACACAAAGAAAATATAGATTTTGGGATTCGCCACTAAAATAGTAATCTATTCATCATATGAATGCAAACACCCAAATTAGTTGATTATACGATTTTCCACTGACAAATGGTTGCCTACCAAAACTTAGAATCATAGGAGGCAAAAAAGTAAACTCAGTTGACATTTTCTTGCAAGATAGAAGACAAAGTAGATTTTATTAGGATGTATCGATCAGAAAACACAAATCCCAAATAATAAATCATATAAACCCATAATTAAGATACAAATTAATGGGTAAGGAAAAATAATGAGGAAGTTGATGAGATGTTACCTTGGTCTTGGTCTCAATGTAGACAATGAGAGAACAGACCCTGTTGACAGACTGCCAACGAGCCATTCACTGACAAATGGATTGAAGAAATGCAAGCTGAGAGGTGCCAATCTCTCAAAATGACCCTATTGGGAGTTGCTCTCTCACAAGGTAAAGATTAGTTGCCCAGTAATGGACTTTGTTGATGATGGATTCCATTTTTTTCAGAGAGAGTGAGAACGAGTTCGACTGATAGAGAGTTGGGGCAAGTTCAGATGTGTAAGAGAGAGAGAGAAAGAGTGAAGATGATAGCTGAGAAAGACGTGGGAGCAAGAATGCACGCAAGCCAAAGTTTTTAGATTTTAGAATCTGCGCAAATTAAATTGCCACGGTTTAACATTTTCTTCATAAAAAATGAGGATGTATTGTAACGATTTAATTAAAAACCGTCTGAATAAATTACATTTAAGCCACGACCAGGAAACCGTGAACAGAATGCATACAAAAAACAGGAATATTGCTACGGATGGTATATTCTATTGCTATATATAGTATTTTAGCCACGATTTTTGGTCCATTGCAGGAAAAACCATGGTTAAAAACGGTTTTTCTTGTAGTGTGATTCCTCCGTTTACTGCAAAATTTTCATTTTGAGCTTTCTCATTAACATAAACACTTACAACCCAAATTCCCTTGATCCTAATCCCTTTGAATAAATCAAACCATATCATTGAACTCCGAACACACCAAAATACCTCCCCATAAATTTTCAACTCAATTTCGCCCATTTACCCATCCATCGAGTTGAGGTTCCATTTCAGACCCTCTTGTGAACCCGATTTTCCACAATCCTAATACTCCAAAACCAATCAAACATCACCACCAGATCTCGGACATCCTAAAACCCTACCAATGAAATTTTACCTAAAACTACCTTTGCTGATTTCCTAACATATAGTGAATTTCTAATTTGCATCATTGGCTTAACATGATTTTTGTTGATTTCTCGGCTTATAGAGGGTTTTCTGATTTCATCACGACATAATGTATTTTTCTCATCATAAATATGTTAAAAAATTGCATCATGGCATAACATGAACTTTGCTGATTTCCCAGCATATAGTGGATTTTCTTATTTGCATCGCAGAATAACACACTTTTCTCATCATAAATGTTTTAAATTTTGCACCATGGCATATCATGGGTTAGAATGACCTTTGACTTTTATTGCTTCCTAGCATACATTGGATTGTTATTTGCATTGCGGCATAAAACATCTTTTAACGTTGAGTGTATTTGCATCATGGCATAGCATGATTCTTGTTGATTTTTTTGTTTATAATGGATTATTGATTACATCGCGACATAATGTGCATTTCATCATCATCAGCATTATTATTTCTAATCGTATCAAAGCATACGATAATAATAATAATAAAAATAATAATAATAATAAATAACAATAACAGTGTGATAGCAGGTTCATCATTTGTTAGCATGGGGCAACATGTTTAGAGACGTCACAATCTTTGACCATTCCCATATTGTACTGAATTTTCATATCTCCCCATCATCCTCAAGGATCACAAATGAAAATAATAACTTAAAGTATCATGTTTGCGCTCTCATTGGATTCATTAATGGTTTTGTTGGAGTTTTTGAGCATAAACTACTCTTATATTAAAGGATGTTTCTCACCTATCTAAAAAGAAGTTACACTATATCAACCACAAGACCTTTGCCAAGTCTTCGAAGTGTTTCACTAAAATCTTTTAAAATGTTTTCAAAAAAAAGATAAAAAATGATGATGAAAAATAGTTGTCATGGTTTTTGGTGATTACGTTTTGTAATCTTGTTTTGTCTATTTTCGATTTGTTGTTTTCTTTATGGAAAATATGCATTGATTCCATAAGGTTTATGATACCTAGGAGGAGTCACTTTGTCAAAAGTATTCACATGATGTGTTGTTTTTATTACTGTTTTCGATTTTATTTTCTTTCTTTACGTCAAATGTACCCTAATTTTGTAAAGTTTTTAATACCTAAGAGGGGTCATTTTCACATTATTAACCGCTTTTAATGTTGTTTTCATTGTTGTTTTCTTCACGGAAAATATACCCTGATTCCACAAGGTTTCTAATACTTAAGAGGGGTTATTTTGTCAAAAATAAATAGTTTTCACATTATATGTTGTTGTCCTTGTTTTCCTTTATGGAAAATATACCTTGATTCCATAAGATTTCTGATACCTAGGAGGGGTCACTTCGCCCAAAGTAAATAGTTTTTGCATTATAAGTTGTTTTGATGTTTTTTCTTTACGGTAAATGTACCCTGGTTCCATAAGGTTTTCGTTACCTAGAAGGAGTTGCTTTGCCAAAATTAATTACCTTTCACATGTTGAATTGCTTTCAATGTTGTTTTTATTTGTTTTAAATGCCTTCCTTTATGACAAAAATACCATGATTCCATAAGGTTTTTGATACCTAGGAGGGCACATTTTGCTAAAAATAAATAGTTTTCACATTCTAAGTTGCTTTTATTGTTTTCATTTACGGCAAATATACCCCAAGTCTGTAATGTTTCTGATAACTAGGTGTCACTTCACCATAATTAATTAGTTATCCCATTATAAGTTATTTTTATGTTGTTCTTTACAAAAACTATACCCTTATTCCAAAGGTTCTTGATACCTAAGAGGGGTCACTTTGCCAAGAATAGAATGACAAGTACATGATAGAATGATGCACGTGGGAACTTTTCTCCTTCACCACCATAAAACCCACAAAACCCGAATTTCAACAAAAAAAAACCCTCAAATCCACCTTAAACCAGCCTGACCTCAATCTGATGGCCCTGATCAACACTCATTTACACCTCGTCTCTAAGATCAGATACCACCACCATTGAACCCTAGATACACCAAAACACCCACTAATGAAGTTTTAACCCAAGATTCCTTCATTTACCCTTCTATCAAATCAAGATTCCCTTTCAAGCCCTCTCGTCAGCCTAAAACACCTGCAACCCAGACCCCTTGATCCAAACACATTTGAACCAATTAGACCATATAATTGAACCCTAAACACAACAAAACATCCACCCATGAAGTTTCAACCCAAGATTCCTCCATTTACCCCTTCATCAAGCCAAGATTCAATTTTAAACCCTATCAAAGACCAAAACTCCCATGATCATAACCCTCCAAAACCAATCAGACATCACCATCAAATTCCATACATCCTAGAATCCCTACATGTAAAATTTCACCTTAATCTACACTTAATCATCCCTCCAATGCACTAATATTCTGTTTCAAACCTTTATATTGACCAAATCAAGATCCTTCCAGATTTGCTTGATCCAGGCCCATTTGGGTCAATTTGACCCTACCAATCAACCTAAAATGCTCAAAATCCCTACCCTGTGAAATTTCAACAAAAAATACCCTTGTTTGCCCCTTCATTGTACAAAGATTCTATTCTGAAGCTCTAGGTCGACTGGATATCTCACCCTCCAAATCTGCCTAATCTAGGCCTAGTTGGGCCAATCTAACCCTACCAATCAACCTAGAATGCTCAAAAACCCTCCCTGCCAAATTTCAACCAAAAATACCCTTGTTTACCCACTCATCTAAAAAAAATTTGTTTTGGTTAATCTCGTTATCCCGCACAGACAAAACCACTCTTTACACTCAGACCCATCTCAACCCTTTGATCTTTGACCAAGAACACTCACATTGGATTAGAATCCTAGTTTGACCCATTAAACTGAATTTAACCAAAATTTCTTGAAATTATAAAAATACACCATAACTTCCCTAAATATACGAAATTTCCATTATATCCTATTAGAAATTCAAAACTAAGTTTCAAACTGAAGCTAATGCAAAGAGATTACTGTACATCTGCTCCACTCAATGCAAGCGGCGGTGACCTCCCTCCATCGGATCCCTCTTCTCTCTTTCACTCTTTCGGTCTCTCGTGTGAACATCCCAATTGTTTTGGGGTTCGTTCCATGGCTGAAACTTGATGGAGCCACTACCCATCTATGTGAAAGACATAGGAGTGGTGGGCCTTCCATGTTCAAAATACCAAAGAAAACAAAAGACTCTCATACCTAAGGTTGCTATCTAGAAATCTAATGGGAGGAACAGGGAAGGTATTGATTACCCTTCTCCCTTGATTTGTGTAGGATATCATTCCCATTACCTTTCAGAGAAAATTCTCCTAAATTCATAGAAAAGAAAAACAATAAAAAAAAAGAAATGAATGAATTAAGGATTGATTTTCATAGACCTTTCGAAATCTCCCTTTGAAGTAGGGTTGCTCATGGTTCGGTTAACCAAACCGTGGGCTATTTTTTCAAACCGAATCGATCTGATTGATTTTTTAAATATCCAAACCGAAATTGAACTGATCCAATTAGTTAACCGGTTAACCGCGGTTCGGTTTTTTGGTTTTTTTATGCACTTAAAATAAAAAAAAAAACTAAAACTATCACAGTCGGTGGTTATTGCCGGTGCCGTTGGAATGGTGGTTGTTGTCGAGTGTCGCCTAAAGTGAGAGATGGCATTTGGCAGAGACGTAAAGAGGAGTGGTGAGAGAGAGAGAGAGAAGAGAGATACAAATGGCGTTCCCGGCGAGGCAGTGACCGGCGTTGCCACTTGGTGCTATCGCCTGTCGTATTACTAGTGGTTGGCACAGGCCGCATGGTTGCTTGGTGGTTGCTATCAAAGAAGACAAGAAGTTAGAAGAGATAAGAGAACTGAGACCAAGGTGTAGAGAGGAGAGGTGAGAGATACAGATGACGCTGCCAATGAGGTGGAAACCAATGTTGCCACTTGGTGTTGTTGCCTGTCATACTGTTGGTGGTTGGCGCAAGCCACACAGTTTCTTAGTGGTTGCTATCGAAGAAGACAAGAAGTTAGAAGAGTTAAGATAGATCTAAGAGAGTGAGAGAGAAAAAAAGAGAAGGGGCAGTCAGTCTGGGGAAAGACAAGATTGCCGATTTTCAAAAAAAAAAAATCGGTAGGCTAAAATTCTCTCAAACCGTTGAGTTTGATTTTCAAAAAAATATAATATAATATAATATATATAATATTATATAAATATATATTATTGTATATATATCAGTCAATTCGGTTAACTACCGATTTTTTTAAATGGTTAATCGAAATCGAACCGAAACTATCAATTTTTTAAGAAAATCAAACCGACCGATTCGGTTAACCAATTTAACCCCAAAATTTACTCCCAATGGAGGGGTGGCCACTGCAAATTTATTAATATTCAAGAAAAAACCTCGAGGGGGGGGGGGGGGAGGGGGACATAAGGCCTTACCCCTCAAATCTATACAGAGGAAACCCAACTCATATAAACATCAAGTGTCCCAGAAACCTACGGTCAACAAATTCTCAAAAAATGAAGTCCTAAACCATTTGTGGTAACCAAGTTCTGGACGTGGGAAGGAAGAATTTCTATGCAATCATAAACAATTTTCGCAGAAGTTAAGCAACCAAGCTTTGCAAGAGCATCTGTCGGTTGATTAGCCTCTCTATATGTATGTACACAAAAGAATTTCAATCTACTCCTAAGCTCCTGTACTTGAGAAAACCAAAACCAAAGCTTCCAAGAGACTGTACAAACTTCGTTGAGTACATCAATCAAGATTTTGGAGACTCACTCAACCATAATCTTATTTAATCCTAAAGCAACAACATGGTTTAACCCATCTAGCAAAGTCATAGCTTCCACAACCAATTTAGTTTCAGTACCATAAGTGTTAGAGAAGGCATAGACAAAACCATTCCTTCCAATTCTAATAAGACCACCTCCACCACAGGGGCCGGGATTTCCTCTGTAAGCCCTATCAACATTAAGTTTCATAAAGCTCTCTGAAACAACCATTAAATGAACCACTTTAATGTTCCTTCCTCTGATCGGTTGGATCTGTAACCCCAGTCCTTGCAAAGAGAGATGCTGGTTGTTGTTCACCTTATGGGTCAAAATTAACGAGGAAGAAACCTCATGTAACCATCGCACTACCACCCAAATTACCAATTTTGAGCATCTGAATTTATTTTCCATCTTGCACCTATTCCTCTCTTTCCAAATCTCCCAAACAACAAAGCATGCTATCAGCCCCACCACAACAACCCATTGATTCCTAGCGATATAGCTAAAAACCAACAAGAGAGAAGCTCCTTAATACTCTCATTCCCCCTGAAAGGCAACCCTAACATTGCAATGAAGAAGATCCACACTTTTTGAGCTAAACAACCATGCGCCAACACTTGATTCATGTCCTCTTCCGAAGGGTAACAACAACACACACATCTGGAAGCTAGTGGAATTCCTACCTCTTTA